>NC_133201.1:34952662-34990162 GCF_958299795.1 Porites lutea
ATGCATCACGCGATGGCCTGTCTCACTGCACTAAAATCATAATATCTCGGCGAGCGTTCGGAAGTCAGCCAAGCGCGGTCATTGCACGCGTGCTGAACAAGAATGCTGTATCATGACAGACTAGAAACAATAGACAACTCCCAAAGCACAAACTCAGCCAAAACGCTAAAAATCTTCAGTGTTTACTCAAGTTTGGGCTTATAGAAGATAATGTCACAGTTTTTCAATGACCATGAAATTCAGAGTCCGGGTAGTTAGTTAATCAATTGTGGCCCTGAAAAAATTTGAAGGAAAAAAAACTACGAATTTTTAAGAAAATGCTTTTTTCGTGAGAAGGACCCTTAAACGCTGACAAACGTCAACAAATAGCGAAAACTATAATTTCTATATGTTTGCTTTGCTCGAAATCGCGCGCATTTACAAGGCTCTTAAGCGTTTTGCTGAGTTGCAAGGACCCATCTGTTATAAGGATGCCCAAAATAAAGGGATGAATCTCATAGTTTATTATATAAAATCCGTGTAAAGTTTGCTTATCATTTTCGCATAAATTATGACCTAAATTTGGAACCGCTGAATTTCTCGAATTGGGTCTTTGCGATTTTGGTGAAACTCTGTTCAGCGCAAGGCACTAATGCGCACTATGTGTAGCCGAGAGATTTTCACAAAAAAATGCCGGCAACAGCCGATTTTCGACTCAGACCTCAAAGGGGCGTGGCATTATAACCACGTGACATTTACTCCGATCGCCAAAAATTTTATGTTATATTGTAGATTGATCTATATGTTATCCATTCTATGTGTTAAACTTACTATAAAAGTAAAGGTGGGGATACCAGAGAGCTTCAAAGTAGGATGGTACCCCCCAAAAAAAAACTGGGTCGAGTCACCTTAAGCGACTGTAAAGGTTGGCGATGAGTGGGCATAAAATAGGGTCTCTTCTTTTAGCCCTTTAAGCCCCAAGATCCAGATACCAATTCTCCAGACTGATCTCCATACATTTCTTTTAAGAAAAGTTGAGAAAATTTGGTTTTAAAATCAAAGCGTTCTCCCTTTGGTAATCAATTTAGTAATTCTCATAACCTTTACTCTTGATGATCTGCTGATGTTGTTAGGAGAAAATTGATGTTGGTCACTCTTGGGACCTATAGGGTTAAAAGGGTTAGCGAAATGAAGGATTTTTGCTTAAACAGGTCAGGGTCTGAAGGCCTCGGGGGGACACCCCTACCTGGGACTACATGTTATTCCGACTTCGACGACTTCGTGAGAGTTGGAAATACGTCGTCTGCGAGCCTGAACCTAGATCAGTCGTAGTTTATTTTAGAAAAGTTTACCTAACAATTTCAATTTTCCGTTCCAATTTTATCTGCTGTGTTTCGCAGGCCACGATCACAGACTTACTGCACGAACAGCCAAGGTTTAATGACATGATAAAGTTTGGTAACCAGATGACAACTGATCCTTGTGTCGGATTGGAGGAACGAATGAGAGTACAGAAGGAAATGCAGTCCTTGCACCTGAGATGGGAAGGCTTGTATACTTCCACTACTTCCAGACACGATAGGTAAATTTATTCATTAATTTTTTACGTACGGGACGATCATTCTTTTTAAATGAATGAATTACTGTTCAACGCAGTAGAGTACGCAACAGACCTCATATTTTATTTCCAAATTTTTTGTTGCCTAAACCTTAAAGGAGACCATGTGACTAATCTCGAGGGAGTGTTCTCTTTAAAACTTGACATGTGGTCTATATTTTCAAGAAGACCAAGGATTCTAGAAATATCACATGGTCTACAGTGGATACCCAAAAGAAAAATAGTACCTAAGGTTTCTGTACGTAACTGCGAAAGTGAACCCCTAAACATTTATGAGCGTCAACAGGATTCGAACCCATGATATATGCTGTACGAGTGCGGTGCTCCAGGCAACTGAGCTACGAAGTACTGTGGCTGGAAGCAGGTAAACTGGGTGTTCTAAAAGCAATGAATGCTGTCTAATATTTCTCTTTCACAAGGAACTTGTAAAATTTTGGGGCTGCGGTTATTTTCTTATAGTATGTAACAATTCACTCTTTATTTTTAAATTTCCTGCAGGATTCAAGAGAGGTTGAGAATATTAGAAGAAGAACAAAGAAAACTGGAAGAGGAGCAGAAGAGATTAGAAGAAGAAGAAATACAAAGACGACTGGAAGAAGAGAGGAAGCGACTTGAAGAAGAAAAGCGAAAGAAGAAGGAGGAGGAAGACAGAAAGAGACGGGAGGAAGAGGCGAGGCTTCGAAGAGAATTAGAGGAAAGACAAAAGAGAGAAGAGGAGGAAAGACTGCACAGAGAAGAAGCAGAAAAGAGACGTTTGGCTGAGTTGGAGAGAAAGCGAAGGGAAGAAGAAGAAAGGAAAAAGAAGGAGGAGGAGGAGAGAATGCGCAAAGAGGAAGAAGAGAGGAAGAAGCGAGCGGAGGAAGAGAGAAAGCGAAGGGAACAGGATGAACGCAGGAAAAGAGAAGAGGAAAGAAGAAGGAAAGAGGAGGAGGAACGTAGGAAGAGAGAAGAAGAAGCTAGAAAGCGGAAAGAAGAAGACGAAAGAAGACGAAAAGAGGAAGAGGAACGCTGGGAAAGGGAGGAAGCAGAGAGAAAGAGGAGAGAAGAGGAGAAGAGAAAGCAGCGTGAGGAGGAGGAAAAAAAGAGAAAGGAAAGAGAAAGGAAACGAAAAGAAGAAGAAGAGCGCAAAAGAAAGGAAGCTGAGGAGAAAAAGAAACGCGAAGAGGAGGAAAAGGTTGGTTTGTTACAAAATGAAAATAATGAGTTGTTACTGTGACAGCAACTTCGCAGAGTCCTAAGAGCGAGGAAAAATTAAAAGAATTCTCTTACCTGAAGGAAAAAATAATATAAAGCATTTTTACTGCTCCTTGGTCAATGTACAGCATCCTCTTTTCAAATGGCCTTGGTCTTGAAAAAATGCAACTTCATTGAAAGAGGTATGCGCTAAAACTTGGACAAATTCTCTTGCAGTTAAAAGCTGTTACCTATATCACGCCTGAACCACGTGTTCAACTGGTGGAGCAGGAACCAAGGCTGTTTAGTAGTCCAGTGGTGGATGAAGTTATTGCAACAGTGGATGAAGATGTTGTCGAGGCAGGGGTAGACCCAGGATTTCTAAAAGAAAAGCTGGACGACTGGAATAAAGAGGCTCAAGACATCGACCTGTACGTTGAAGTTATAAGTTACATTTCATTGATTTTATAGAGGAGGCCAATCTCTTTTCTTTTAAACGTTAAAATTCTGCCCTCTCGAAAGCCAAACGTTAATTTATCAAGTCCAGCTTCATCTAAGATTTGATATAACAGGTAATATCCGGTGATTCCGGGTTCAAGTCTGCTCCTGACCGTCTCTGTGTTGCCGGGTTCAACTGTATCATTTATTTGTTCGACCGCACTGGCATTCTTGTTATAAATACTACGAAATAACTTAGTATACTGTTAGCACCCCCCCCCCCCCAAAAAAAAAAAATCGTTTTTTTATATGAATTTTCAAATAGCTAGCGTGACCATTCCGAGCGCCTTGTTTGGTTAAATTTCGTTTTTTTTTTTCGAGGTGCTAAAAGTTTAGTGTTTTCAGTAGTACTATCCAAGGCAAAAAAAGGAATGTTATTATTGACATTACTAGAAATCGGATGGAAGAATATAATTGGAACTTTGGAATGAATTTTTGCTTTTATATCAGGTGGCTAACAGACCAAGAGGATAAACTTCCGGAATCAGACAATGAAGACACTGTAGATTCCTTGAAGGCAAAGGAAGACAAGATTAAGGTGAGTCCGTGTCCTATCGGTGAGGAAAACCTTATCTTACACGTAGTTTGAAATTCGTCTAGATCGAGAACCACTGTTTCCTGTCTTGAACACCAAATACCCTCAGCATCCACTGCATTTTCCGAAATACTTTTGGTGTCTCCCCTTATCCTCATTAAAAGTGGATTCTGGTGGTAGGCGCTAAATTCGTCTAAGATCGTCTAATTGCATGACTAAGATTGTACTTGCATTCCTGGGTCGAGAAAACTATTCACTTCGATGAAAAATTCACGCAATATTTTTCCATAACCGATTTTACAAAGTGAAAGCTGTATTAGACCGAGTCCGCTATCTGCTCAATACTCGTGTGATGTCCAGAAAGTATGGGTAGAGGAATGTGGGACTTACTGAATTACACCTTTATATAGGTTCTGCTAAAAACTGTGGTAAGACGTTTGGGTTGAGGAAATCGGTTCGAAAGTTCGACTATTGTGATTAGATATGAAAACAAGTATTCGAGCCCTGGTCGTGTACCGGACACAGATGACGTAAAACAAAAGGACAGAAAGCAGACTCTTCCCTGAACTGAAAACAAAGAGGTCTTTTGTTGTACGTCATCTGTGTCCGGTACACAAAGTTTTGACCTCATTTTAACAGTATTGCAAAGAGGGGTTGTTTTTGACACATACCCTTTTTATTAAACTAAATTCTAGAGCCTGGAAAGGGATCTTCCAGTTTACGACAGAAGATACCATGATCTGGAGAAAGGCTTCGAAGAAATTATGAACGATAATGGATACACTGAAGATCAACAGGAAGTGATTGGCGAGAAGATGGATGACTTGAGAGTTCGATGGCGGTCTCTGAACAACAATAAAGACACCAAGAAAAATAAGTAAAGAAAAAGAGCTGTTTTTCTTTTTTTCTGTCAGTAAGATTAGAGAATTCCTTGATCATTTACAATGAGTACAAAAGTGAGTGCATAAAACAGATCGTATTTTGATACTATTAAGGCTTAAGGATTCAGCCTGAATATTAAGGAGGCCGCCTGAATGATAATGATAAGGAAGGGTTAAGGTTTGATAAAGTTATGTGTAATTTACAAGCAAGATATTCGTCCCTAGTTCGCTGCTCTGTTGAAGTGAAGATTGCCACGGACTCTTTGCTTCTGGTAAATGTGAAAAGTCTGACTGAAAACTTCATCTCTATGCCATATTTAAAAGTTCAGATGTATACCGTTAGTTTGTTGTGGCACATAAAGCAAATAGTGCTATACAAAACAGTGTTTTCGTTAGTCTACTCTAAGTCTAGTCTATTGTTAGCCAGAATTTTTTATATTTCATTTTCACCTCTTTTGCTTACCACTCGCATTGAGATACGGTTGTTTTATTTTGCCGTAGATTGAAAGACAGGATCTGGGATGAAGAGCAAAAGAAAGCTGGCGAACTCGCAGGATGCCGTGTCAACCTGCAGGCAGTAAAGAACTGGATCGCTCTTCGGGACAAAGAACTGGATTCCATGGAGCCTATTGGAAATGATCTACAAACCTTAACACGTCAAAAGGAAGATATGAAAGTACATCGGATCATTATACGTTTCTGGGAAACTGCCCACCTACCCCTCCCCTAAGCCAAGATTAACACTTACTTCTTACTTAGGGCCAAATGTTGCTTTAGGGGAGGGGTAGGTGGACATTTTCCCAGTGACGTAATTTGTGTGCCCTATGATAATCCAAATTAGTAGTTAACAATCATACGTTTTAAGCTACTCACTCCTGGAACTTTTGCCGAAGCTACTCGAGCCGTTTTCTGGTTACTGCTTTGCCAAGAAGAGCCAAATAGCATCGTTTACGAGTCAAGCGCTACGAGTTATTTGGTCCCTGAAGTCAAATGTTTTACCTTTCGCTTTCTCCCGTTCACGCTTTGGCTGTTGTTGCCACCTTTTTTCATTTTGCTGTGCTCTTACTGGGCTTCATTTCGGTGGGAAAGGTATTTGGGAAGAGTTTTAGAATCGTAGGATTAATGAGAGAAAATGGTAGTTCAAGTAGTGTATTTGATTAGGGCACGGTCATAGAGTCTACTAATTATGTAAACGTCACTCAACCGCCATTTGCGCCTTTGTGTAAGAAGAATGAGTAAAACTTAAACTTTATGGTTTCGATCTTTTCCACAGCAATTATCCCAACGTCTTAACGACTATGAACCGAGGTTTACAGAAGCAATCGACTCAGCATATAAATTATGTAAAGATCCTGCGTTCTCTAGAGAGCAAAATAAAGCCCTCCGAAATGATGCAGAAGACTGCGAAAAAAAGTGGGACGACATTGTAGAGAAGCTCAAAGACAGAATGGACGGGTAAAGTTGTTTTGTTTTTTTTCCGGCTAAAGGTGTTTTTTTTTTCCTTTTGTTCGTCGTTGAATTGCCAAAGAACAAAGATCGTGATTGAACCCTTTGCCACAAAACACTCCGTTCGCTTTCTGCATTTTATTTTGCTTCATTCTTTACTAAACGTACTTGTTTGAGTAAATAGGGACCTTAAGACCCAAGGACGGCGACAAAAACTTTGCTTAAAAATAAAGCGATTTCGCTTCTTCCAGTCTTCATCGCGTGTATTCCAACTCTATTACTTTGTCAAATATAGGCGAACTCTCCTGGATTTGAATTTCAAAAAACCGTATCCAAGTTGAGAAAATTTCGCGGTCTCTTACGTCCTCCATAAACCGTGAAACGAGGCAATTTCACGTCATGGTCGTGCAGTGAGGGAAAAGACATGTAAAAAAAGCGTGCGAATGCACTTGCAGAGTTGTTGTTTTGCTTTTTTGTTGTTCTTGTTGCCCTCGCCTTCGTCGGATCTCAAGGTCACTAATAAGGAATTAGGAACCTTGTAAAGGTCTCACCTTTGTGGTACTTTTAACGGGAACTTACGTTTCCTGTTTTTGCTAGTAGCATTGTCAAAAAGATTCCCAAGCTTCAAAAGAATCAACAGGAGGTGCTGGAAGAGTGGAAAGACAATTCTGCTCGGTTTGAGAAATCTCTGAGGAAGACAGAAGAAAAGCTCAAGGAACAAACCGCAACTGGGAGAGAAGTAAGTGATCATTTTTTTCCTCGGGTCTTGCTGAGATGCTTTCGCTTTTTCGTGGCTTCTTGATTCGCTGGTTGTTTTAATTTCGTCAGTTCCATGTAGCTATTGATTTTATCAGGTGCATTGTTGAAGGCGCTTTCCTTTCACCGTTGGAGTCGGGGTCACGTTGGCGTCATGATAATAGACTACTGTGAGTCCCCTATTTTTCTGTAAGATCGTCGAGATCGCTAGCTTGGTTTCGAAAGTACCAAGGGGGCGGGCGTCGGGGTTTACAGCGGTGGGGGTGGGGAGGAGGCGAAAAAAATATCCTTTTGATTCGTCCCCACCCTCTAAGTAGATTTTATACTCATCTTTAAGCTACACTCGGTACATTTGAAGCCAAGATGGCTGATCGTCAGGGTAGGCGCTCGTTCCCGACGATCTTATGGAAAAGTAGGGGACTATGAACAGTCTAGCTTCATAAGCGATTTGTTTTCTGAGATAGAATGCACGCACTACAAGCATCGGAGGCCTAATGGCTTCTTTGTCAAAAAAAAATCATTATAATTCGTAATTTTTTTTCTGGGATCTAATCATGATTGACGTTGTCCTTGAATTCTTACAGCTTGGTTACGAAAAGTGGTCACCAGAGAGGAGATCGCCCGAGCTAGAAAGAAGAAAAAGAGAGGGTGATAATGAGTGGAAACCAGCTGTAGACGAGTTTAATGACAGACTTAAAAGGTAACAACTTATTTTACTGATGCATTTGGGTTGGACGACAACCTCGTTCCCGAGGGCTCTCCCCCACCGTTCTTTGGCTGTCAGCCATCTTTATCAAAACTTGGAAATAGTCAATTATGTTTATGTTCTCTTGACTAAACTAAACCGATGCAAGGTAAGCAATTTTTTACCCCTACTTATTATCTGATTATCTTTCCAAGCCGAGTAGCTTTGATAAAATTAATATCTTTCTTTTTCAGTGTCAGAGAAAGGCTTCAAGATATCCAGCGAGAAAAGAAAAATAGAAGGTGGTCGATGCTTGAAGCCTTGAAGGACGTTATGAACTCGATAACCTCTAGGTTTCGCGGAAGTTCCAAATCAGGAGTCAGCCTAGACAAATTGGTGGATCTGTTAGAAGACCACGAGGTAATGATAAATACGCTTGAGATTACGCCAATATGGCGGACGTGACGTTACGTGACGTGAAAACGCTCTATATTGATTTTCATTATTATTTTTATTTTAAAGGATATTATGACGGATACTTCCTCTAAACAAAAAGATGCTGACGAGGTGTTTTCCACGGGTGCAAGTTCTCTGGATAGTGGAGTATTAACTAATGATCAAGCCATCGACTTACAAGAGCGCATGTCTGACCTGAATCGACGATGGAATGTACTTAATATTGACGTCATCCAGCGTGAAAAAAGGTTAGATTTCTAACATATAAATGACCGGTTCGAATCTTGTTCAAGTCTGAATCAGTTTATTTCAGGGTTTCTTTTCGCAACTGCTTAAGTTGCGTACATAAGTGTGCGGATGGTCTTTCGCCGGCGTCGGTTAAATCTTTTTCCAGTTTCCAACCTTTCAAATATATGATGAAATTTCTTATACTCTATTGGACAACTAACAATCTTCTCCTCGAAGATACATAAATAAATAAAATTAAACAATAACACCTTTTTTTTCTAAAATGAGTTTATCAATACAGTCCATTTTGTATCAGCGATTGAAGTGCGAGAAGAATTTTCTCAGAAAGCCGTGTTTGACGGATAACATTCACAACAGATTCTATTGATGCGCAACCAAAAAGAAGAAATGCAATGATGAAAGACAGGTGTAATGTGAACATTAAAATTGTGCCATCGGGGCCTCTAAAATGCCAGCAAGTCCGTACAAGCGAGAGACTACTAACGGCAGTCTATTTCGGTCAGTCCTCTATATTTCTTTTTGCTGGAGATTTAGTCGCATGCTGCACATATTATCGGGTAATCCCGGCGTTATAGCGAGGTTCCCGCAATTCGAAAGTTCAGTAGTGTATTGTAAATCCCATATTCTGACTGGCTAACTCTGTCATTATCTATTAGTCCATATATGAAGTCTGGGTTTAATGCCAATGAATACAGCTAGGAGTCAAAGATTTGAAGGCTTTGTTGCACATCTGCAAATAAACAAGTCTTGTGATCGTCTCCTTATAGTTAAAGCCCCTATTAAACAACAATACAAGCCTTACGGTACACACTACGTAAAACGTAGAGTGGGTGTAGCTTTAGTCAGTTCTTTGGGCAATGGCAAATAACGGTTTCCCCCATATTTCAAAAATCTAATGTTGTGGAATTTACGGAATGTTTTTAGTCCTGTCGTCTGTAGGCTGTTCACCCAACCAAAACAACCTTATCGTGCTTTCGTAAACATCACAGCTAGAATAAACATTTACAATAATAATCTTAAACGCGCCATTGATTAACATTTGCGTGTGAATAATTTCATAAGAAACAATAATACCTGCATACCCGTGTTGCCAACAAATTTCGCATCGAAAAAAAGTTTTAAATCACCAACATGGAAGACGATGATGATGATGTAGTGCTATCCCTTGCTCGAGCTTCTTTGTCAGTGGAGCAAATACAACGGAGGTACATTTGTATACGTGTACACACACTCCTTTAGTAATCATGTCTGTCTTTGTATATATGTACCCCGAAGGTCAGTGGTATTCTGCCACTAACTGAGGACTGATTCAGAACTGGTGATAAAACCGCGAATTTTACGCAATTTACTAGGCAGTCTCTTTCACTTTCTCCTGGTTCAGATGATCAATTTTAAATTCCGAGGGCCACCTTGCCAAATAGAGAACAGTTAGCACCATTATGCCAAGACTTGTTAAATATTTTGGTCACGCTTCACAAATTTTAAAATTCACTATAGGATTTGTAACGGGATCAATTGTACGAAATTGTAGTTTACGGTGGAAACAAAGTGTTCTTCCATTACTTGCTCTTCAAAGTCAGCAATTCAGCCGGATGAGCTTGGAAGCGAGTGTACGTTCGTTGATAAATTCGTGGAGTATGTCATTTAGGTCCAGAAACCGTCAAATTGTAGTACTGAGTGAGGTCAAGAATTATCGCGAATTTACAATTGTCATTTGGTATTAAAAGCGCGTTGAATCGGATTGTTTACCACAATACTGATTTAGAGTCTATTAGCCGACAGTGCTAGTTGTTTTCTCTGTGTAGTCCTTATTTATGCTCTTAATCTACACACGAGGGAAAAAAAGGTTACCGTGAACTTAGGTTTAGGGTTAGTTAGAAGGCTAACGTCAGATCTCAGGTTAAGAAACTAATAGGTTAGGATAAAAGCAGGATAAAAAGTGTTTACAATATTATGGATGGATTTGTGTAGATTTAATGAACCTGTAACCACTAGTAAAAGGCCAACTTCGCAAGGTTCAAATTGCCGTTTGCAGGTTCTATATCTCTCTAAGGGCCTGTTTACATGTAGGTGAGGTAACATACGGTGGGTCACCCCACCTATCATTCAAACGTGATCAAATTAAAATTAGAGATTATATGGAGCGGCGGGTTACCCCACCTAAGCGGGTTACCTCACCCGCCTGGGGTCCCCCACTACCATGTAAACAGGCCCTTTAATTCGCGAACAACACCTCTGAGTCAAGTATTGTTCTTTCCTTGTTATTTCACTTACGGACTCAAGTTTAAGAACCGTCGTGTGCATAGCTGAATGGTCACATGATAAGACGTTTCCCAAGCTCTTTCCCTGAAAGTTAGTGATAAGACGCCGGTTCACCATAAGCCTTGGAAAAGTACTCCAAGATATCAGCACTTCACTAGTCAGAGAAGTGGCATCTGAGTAAAGATTATTAAAAAAAAGAAACATTGTTTGAGTACAGCATAATCTTTGACTCAGTATATAGAGTTTTGGCGATGTTTGCCTCCAGTCTGTATTTTTCGGTAAGTCATATTGTATGTAAAAGTTTAATTTTACCCTTGCAGGCTAGAGAAGTTCGCCGAAGATATCGAAAACGAGTATAAACAATTCGACAGCTGGCGTGAGCGGTGTGATAACATGAACCAGTGGCTCAGCGAGTCCGAGAAACTCATCAAAAGCGAAGAAAAGATTGGAACGGACATAGAAGTTATTAAAGAACAGATCACGGACAATCAGGTGAGAACTTAGGTATTTTTTTAGTTACTTGGAAGGTTGTATTCATTAGGTACCTTATGATACTCGAGAATTATTCGAGATCAAAATTTCAATTCTCACTTGTTGCCCCTATTCATTTCCTACAGACAGAAGTATTTGGGAGAAGTTGATAAAATATCGAGCAAATCCATCTTGTGTGATCATGTCCGTAATTCTTATGACCAGTCTGTTTTACAAAGCATTGATATTACAAGGAGAAATTAGGTGCTAATCACTCTTAGGGCTTAAAGAGTTAAATGCACCTCATTTCATGTCCTCGAATGGCGGTATGGACATCAAAGCTTTCTTCATAGTTACTCTTGTTTATGTCTACAGGCCGAAAATGGTATTTTTGAAATTTGGTGGAGGTTTGTTTTCCTTTTTCGTGTATTTTAATATGTTGTCGGGGAAGCAATGCTACAATGAAAAAATGTTTTAGGGAAGTGGCCTATTTGGCGGCAACTTTTTCAAAAGTCCGACCAGAGAGATATTTTAAAATTTCGTTTTTATTTTTACGCAGAAACATTGTTTATTTACTAAATTATTTCTGTTTAATTACTTCCTAGTGTTGTTTGTATTGATGATTCTATAAATGGTGCGATAACTGTAAAGATTTTGCTCACGAAATAAACGTAGATGTTTTGTTTCATATGTCAGCACGTTTCTTTCTTCTTCAGCTCTTTCTTAATGAAGTAAAGCAGTATGAACCTAAAGTAGAGGCTATACTCAAAGACAGCCAGGATCTCGTCGAGAGCAGTAAACTTGATAAAACGGACATCGACGGAGTTGATAAGACTAAGAATGCACTCAGCGCCAGATGGAAGGATGTCAATGATCATCTGAACGATCGACAGCGAAAGTAAGTGGGGTAGCTGTGTAGTTACTACATCCTGGGAGACCCAGATGCGGTTAGTCGTAGTCAAAGTTTACTGTAAGATCTCGTCTCGATCTTACAGTAAACTTTGACCACGAACATTATATCGACCTGACTAACCGCCCCTGGGTCTCCGAGGATGTAGTTACTAATGCCGCGAGTTCGGACCCAAGACGCCTTCTTTGGGCGGATTCATTCATACAGCATACACGTATAGCCGGCGCCCATTTTTGGGCTTGAAAAAACCTGGGGGGAAATGCGATCGCTATACGCGTTTGCTGCACATGAATTTAAAAAAATGGGGGCAAGACGGACTCACAAATTAAATTGTCGGTCAATAATCGCAAGGCGCCTGCACGATCTGTCACTGTATATATAATATATATGTATATCACTTATATTTAAAATGTTGAGATTTACTCTATCATAGTAAAGTGATGGATCATATATCAGTGTATGGATTGATGCTAATCAAATACGTGTGGTATGATGTCGTCCTTTTGCATCAAAACTGACAGCCTGAGTTTCAGTATTATTTGAGTTAACCACTGGCCAGTCGACGGTTAAATCGAAGTGCTTCAAAATGGCTCCGTTATTCTGCTTATAAGTCTACGAAGCTTTGTAATACCCGTTATAATTTTAGAAAATAAAATTTCCTTTACTATTGTTGTAATGAATATTTGAAGACAAGATTGCCCTGAATGTTCTTGTTAATGTTGTGTATTGTTTTGCAGGCTAGAAGCAGCTCTTTTGAACATACTCAAGAAAGACACTGAAGGAAAGCTTGGTGGGTGGAGAGAGCAGTCCACGGCACTTGGTCTGCTCATCACTGAGGCTTCAAAGAAAGTAAATAAGGATGTGGACGAAACTGACTACGGGGAAATCCAGTCCAGTGCTTTGCGGATACAGGTAAAATAAACACAATACTTTCCACTCAAAACTGGACAACAGTTCAAACCCCGTTGAAGTCCTGAATTTTTTTCAGGCTTCTTTACGCAATTGCATAAATTACGTTCCCTGCGACGACCATTTCTTCATTTTCTTTTTCTTTTCATTTTTTTCGTAGTGGAATAGTTGCCACAAGCCTCTTATTCAAAGCGAGGCGAAGTGTGAAGCCATTGACATGAAAATGTCATTTTATTCTCATTTAAACAATACTCATTTCACAACAAAGTTATGCACTTAGCCTCGGTTTGGAAGTGAGAGTCTTTGGAACTCGGAAATGACCTATGTGCGGTTTTCTTATAATCTTACTTTTCTTATTAAAGCTTAAACCTTTGCCCTTTGATTACTGCTTTGGCTGTTTTCGTTCCATGTGTTGCGATGCCTATTTTCCTCCCTTTGATGGCAGCTTTGTCCGCTGTCGTTCCACGTGTTCCGATGCATATTTTTCTTCCTGGGCCCATGTAACTTCCAGTCTAAATTTTGGCAGCTTTATTACATCCAATTAGCTGGATAAATATGCTTTCATTATTGTAAATTTTGTTTTTAGCGATATCCATGCTAATTAGATTTTTTTTCGTACTCGCTGGCGGTCGCCAAATGGTTGAGATAAAAAAATATATAGAGATTCTGTGTTCACAGACAGATACATTGAAGGAAAAGACTCCTGCGAAGTACGCTGAACAAGAAAAAAATTACTTGCTCTTTGAAAAACGTTTAGTTTAGTGTTGCATTTTATGGAACTATGCGGGAAGATTTTTTATACAGTGAGTGGCAACCTGAAATTCTTTTTTTAAACCTTTGCAGCAAGTTGAAGCCTCTATCGACGAAGACTTAAGTAGAGAACTGGTTGAAGTGACAGAAGCAGGCCGTGACATAATAGAGAAGAAAGAATTACAGCCTGATGACGCAGATGAAGTCAACGAAACGCTTAGCGCACTCAATCGACAAATGGCTGACTTAGAGAGAGACACCAGGGAGAGAAAAGACAGGTAATAAGTTGTGGAGTTGTTCTGAAAGTATTCTGACTGAACAATTAATTATTGGACAAGGTTGAGCAAAACATCGTGATTTGTTATTTCAAGTGTGGTCTGTGCGATGCAGACGATGCCTGTTTCTCTTACAACAAGGTGTGGAGGAACTCAAGCGATCAACAATTGGAAACAAACCACGTAAAGATGAGCATGAAAGGATACGGAGACCATTACATGCAGTATCAAAATCTTTTAAAAGTGTCAGAGCAAACTCGACTGCTTGATCTTCGAAATGCTTTTTATTCGCGAACTAAAACCAAAAGTGAACAAGCAATGTGACTCGAGCTCGAACCTTGCGAAGTTATTTATTTAGTTATTTCACTATTAAATATCTCTTACCATTTTAGCGTTCCTGTTATCATTAACGCTGTGATTTTCTTGTATGGTTTCTATATAAATATTTTAAAGTTTATTAGTCAGTATCTCATTGGTCCTTTCACATTTTACACATGCTAACATTTTACTTCTGAACTTGAAAATGACTGTCCGACGATTGAAACGTCGTTCTTTTTTAACGTTAATTTTTGTAGTGAAATCCGAAAACGTTTTAATATTGGATTCACCTAAAGAAACTCACCTCGGTAATGAAACTTTGTATTATTAGAATAAAGGAATCCTCTCTGAAATACTTTGGTCGTTCACTTGCTGAATGTGAACATGCTGCTGAGAAACTCGAAGATACTGCCGCAAATTTCACTGATGTTGGAGTTGACATTAACGAAGTTGGAAAACAACTAGCAGATTTGCAGGTAATACAGAAAAAAAAATTTCCCTTAGCAAGCCTGCCATCAAAGGTCCCTTATTTCCTTTACCGAAGCAAATAAACAGCGAAAGCAGCTCGCTGGCTATCCACATCTTGTAACCGTTCTTTTGAACCCGCCCACCCTTTTGTGTTTTTGTTTGAAACGTGCAGTTTTTGATACGTGTTGGCCTTTCGTTCACAACGATCAAAAACGCGAGTTATTGAAAACCCCCTTAACGGTAGTGGTCAATCATGAACGTATTTTAGTTTGAACGGACATAAACGAACTACTTATAGTAAGCCTACCATACACAGGACGAAATAACGTGTTTCCGTATTTTGTAAACTCGACGGAGTCAGAGAAATATATACTTCTTTGATTAAGCGCCCACGCTCTCAACCTAGCAAAAAAGCCCCTTTGCTCCCGTCCCACTTTCCTAAGTAGTAAATGAATATCGCGGTGTCGTTCTCTGTCTGTTATTAATATTATACTTTTTTTCAACTCTGATAATACCCGTATCACATTACATGTCTACGACACATTAACCCTTTAAGCCCCAAATATCCACTTAGAAATTCTGGATCATACGTTTATGGGAAGCTGCCCACCTACCCCTCTCCCAAGCCAAAATTAACACATACCTCTCTCACTTAGGGCAAAATGTTGGCTCAGGGGAGAGGTAGGTGGGCAGTTTCCCAGAGGCGCATTGTTGATGTTGGTCCCTCTTCGGACTTAGAGTAGGTTCTGTGGGATTTAAAGTTAAGAACCGCTACACTGCTGATTGATCAGCGTGCTTTCCTTTTTAAAGGACGAGGAATTAATAGGAGTACCAGTATGATGAGATATTGTCTTTAATTTTAAGGAATTTGAAAATGATTTGGTGAAAGAAGAAGCGAAATTTAGTGACATAAAAGAACAGTTTGAAGATGCAAAGGAAACAAGTTTGCTTAGGGAAGAAGACAAGGCTAGAGTACAGCGCAGGATTGCAGCTCTCGATGATAAGTGGGCAGAACTGAACAAACTTCATGATGACAACCGTCGGAGGTAAGAGTTTGTCTTAAGCAATACCTCTTCCTTTTTTTAAGGAGGCTCGCACCCATTTTTTAAGGTCTCGCCCCCTCTTGTTTGATGTTTCACAACTTTGGTTGCAGTGCATGTACGGAAAAGCCTCAAAGTGAAACAAGTATCTAACATTGAACTTAATTTAAGAGTATCCTTCGTTGACATCGCCGCTCCATAGCAACAGAATAACAATGACATGAAATATACAAATTGGGAATTTTTTCGAAATCCAATCATGATCTGTTAAAATCCTCTAGTGTGCTTGTCCGTAAACGCTATTAAGATAGATTTATTAAGAGACAAAAAAGTATATTGCTTGGTTTAATTAATAGTTTTCTTGTTTCATCCTCATTGTCACACATTCTACACACACAAAAAGGGAAAAGAGAAATTATATGCCCGGGAGAAAATTAATTAAAACATTTACCCTTCATGACGTTTTTTCCAGATTAACGCAAGCGCTGATAGTTTTTCATGAAGAGTTGATGGAAGAGATCTATGACTGGATAAACGATGCTGAGAAACAGGCGGAATCTATAGCAGTAAATGAGGATAACATCAACTCAGTCATGGAGGAGTATAGAAGACATACGGTAATACCAATGTTTTACTGAATATCTGCGTTCCTGGGAGTTGCACTCAGCTTAGCTTACAGTCAGTAAGCTTAGCTGGTTACAACGACAGAAGAGAGAGAAGAGCTACAGTAAACTTTCTGTGTTTGTATACTTTTCTTTATATAGTGAAGATCATTTAGGCCCAGTTCAGATGTCGTGCTTCTGCCGTGCCGAACTTAATTGTAATTCGGTTCGACTGTAGCACGGCAGGAAAACAACTTTGATTCAGACGTCGTGCCACAGTCGAACCAAATTCAGGATTTACTGATGCCTCGTAACAATTCTCCTCCTAACTCCTCGTAGGAACGCAATCTCGCCAAAATAAATTAATATAATTTATGAATTTTGCTTAGCGCGGCAGAAGCACGACGTTTGAATCGCTACCGTGCCAGAGCCGTGTAGCACGGCAGCGCTTGTCGAGCTTAATTAAGAAGTTTCATGCAGAAGCACGACGTCTGAACTAGGCCTTATATCGTTATTTCAAGAAAGGTTGTCGGAAAAAGTGCGCGCGACAATCCCGAAAGGTATTGTGGGTGATGTTGAGTTCACAGTTTTTCAAGTAATATATCCAACATGAGACGCAGTGTTTCATCACCAGATGAAACACCGAGAAGAGAGTTGAAAATACGACGCGTAGCGGAGTATTTTTGACAAACTTCGAGGTGTTTCATCTGGTGATGAAACACTGTGTCGAATGTTTGATATTTCTTCTCAAACAAAATCATTTTTGAAGGAGAAATTAAGGATGCAAAAATGAGCAGTTTTTCATCCGATATCCAAACACTCATTAAACATTAATTTCCTTTGAATTTTCTTTATGAATTATTAATGAGTTTGAGAAAGAAATTTCAAAGAATGGCACGAGAAGCCATGGATGTATGTTTGCGAGTGCTAAAAGAAAGCAACAAAAGTAGGTTCGACAGCTACAGTGTCAAGGAAAGTGCATTGATCATATCCCATATTACTTTTCGGGATTGTCGCGTGCACAGTTTTTCCGACAACCTTTCTCGAAATAGCTGTATACTGTAGTGAAGATTTTCATGGCTTGCAGGTCCTTGAGAAAGCAAATTTGTATGAAAACATGTGTCTAACAAGCTATGTAAACTTATAGTTGAAAATAAACAGCGTAAACAGCTGATGGATTGCGCGAAGCCGGATAATGATGTACATCTACCTCCTTTGCAACAGTTCCTTCTTATTACCATTTTGATTTATACGGCAGCATTTCAACCAAAACTTTACTTGAGCAACGGTCAATTTTTCTATCTCTTCTTCACTAAAGCTAGCACCAGGAATGTCCTCCAGAGTAAGGTCATGTTAGTTCTGATGTTTAGTCTGCTGCAAGCGACCATGAATAAATCAATTCTATGGGCAAATTGCACACTAAACACCCTGCAATGTGTTACAATGCAAATTAAACAAAAATTTACTCTTATGATTTGGTTCTTAAACAGGAACTGAAGGAGGACATCGCATCATTCGAGCCAACCTTTAGGAAAGCAATCTCAATCAGTGATCGGCTTTTGAGTGAAAAACTTGTGGATCCCGAGAGAACCGAGAGTTATGAAACAGAGATAAGTACTCTGGAGAAGAGATGGACAAGACTACAAATGAAGACAATGGACAATGGCACGAAGTGAGTGTTTTTAAAAGGGTCGGGCGTATTGGGGGAGGCGGGCTCGTTTCTGGAAAGTTTTGTGGTGTGAACACGGAAAACGTAAAATAGCTCTTCGAACCTGGTAATAACTAGGATTTTTGAAAACATGTACTTGAGCTCGGCTGCATAAAGCTACGTGGATGATAAAGTGTGGATTTTCTGCCATCGTCAGTCCCTTTATTCCCGAAGCCTGGTTTTTACTAGCGCATAAGCATAAGCATAATGGCATATTTGACCCAATTCTCGATACCAGCTCCCTCAACCCAATGATAAACAAGATGGCGGACGCTTCGTCCGCTATATTGCTTTTGATATGTTGGCATAAGGTCTGGGTCAAAGTGGCCTCTGATTGGTCCACGGCCTTGTGCTTATGCTTGTGCTTATGTCGACCCAGTTTTCACTAGTCAAAGCTACGACATAAGCATAAGCACAAGCACAAGAAGAACGAACGTTTTTCTTGTGCTTATGCTTATGCTTATGTCGACCCAGTTTTCACTTGCTTACACATGTGCTTGTGCTCATGCTTATGCGCTAGTGAAAACCAGGATTGAGGCGTCTTTTGCAAGTATTATGGATACGTCAGTAGACACAGTTTTACAAGTACAGTAAACACGAAATAGAGCTCAACGAAACCAAAAACCCCCACTTCCTTTAATCTTTAAGTGGTAGAAATGCCTTTGTATAAGTGATAAATATAGTTTACATGAAGGTTTTTCCGAATTTGTCGACACTAATACTCTCTGGTGCTTTGTTGTGTTAAGATTGTCTGGCGTCCTTGGAAGGTACATCACAACGAGGCTAGACGACGCAGAAGTTGCTTTAACCCGTGCTGAGTCCAGCATTGAGAAAGATGATGGCGATTATTTGGATCTTGAGGCTGCGAGGAAGGCGCTGGACACTTTTGAGGTCAGCAATGCACACCGCTTCCATTTATCAATGGAAGCATAAAGAATTGGCGTGACACCGCGACACCATGACACCGTGACGCCGTGTTTACAGCCTAAGAAAAAAGTGGTTCAGATCGATCCCAGCTGCAAATAGTACGGCTGCAACTGTAAAGCATGGTTTTGCTATCTAAACGATCGTAGTGACTGGGAACGAGCCATTTAGGTAGACTGGGGCCAGAGCATGGAAAGTAACGTCAGACGTGAGTTTGACTGGGCTGAACCTTCAACGTTCGAGGTTTATGTTACTGGCCACTAAAGTCTGCCCCAGTGATCGCTATGATTTCTGTGGATACCCAGGTTGTTTTAGATCGTATACGCTCTCTTTGCTTATTGCTAATTAGAGATCACATGATCTTCCCAGGAGATTTTGTCATTTGTTTTATCAGAAAGGAAAGAGTGAATGCGAGCATATAGCCTGCAAGCAAGCTCTTAATTTCAAGTTTTTAGCAAAGGGAGCCGCGCGTGTTATAGGGGTGGATCTCTCGTGCCGAACGCGCGTGATTTCTCACGATATCCCCCAGATGCAGAGCTTGCTCGCAGGCTTGCGAGAATAAAAGAAGTGTCCAATTTTGAAAGAGTCTGCGCGCCTTGGTTTGTTACCATACAATCTACAACGACAAAGTGTATAGCTGCTGACTAACTGATTTTCCATTACGTTTCTAGAGACGAAAGGAAGGTGTTCGAGATTCTCAAAAGAATGTCGACGAGATTCTCACTGAGTCACGTGCTATAATGAAGGAGGATTTCTTCAAAGAACACGAACGCGACCATTTCCGAGGAAGAATTGAACTTATCGACAAAAGAAACAAAGAACTTGACGAGAAAGTAACTCAGGCGGAAAGACGGTACTTTGTTTTAAAAATTTTCGTTGAGGCCCCTTGCAACCAATTCTCTCCTCAGCATAGGTTGAATTCATTTAATTAAAAATGTCTCGTACTTTAAATGTCATTCAGGTCTTATTCACTGAATCTTGTACTATCTGCACCACAAAAAATTTGGTAGATGCGTATTTTTTTTCTTTCTTCTTGTTTCCATTTTCTCTTCCTCTTTGTGCGGATGAATTATCGAGGGAACTTTTTTTGAAGATCGTGAAATGAGCAAATCGTTAAAATAACCCGCATAAATTTTTAACCCTTGACCCGGTAACGTTAAAGGTCTTATTGTAAGGTAAGTTCGGTTTTATTAGTTTGTCAGTTGTCCTTATTGATTGATATTGTGTTTCAACAGGTTACTCGACACATATCTTTTGCTACTAAAGCAAAACTTGCAAAGAATGAATGTATGGCTAAATATGGCGGAGTCCCGAATAAAGGCACAAGGCGCGATAGGACCCGGATATGATGACGTAAAGAGACAACTGGAGGACCATCAGGTGAGCAGAGGCGTCTTCACCTTAATTTACTAACAGCTTAAACTTAAGTCAAACATGATAGTTTTATTCACAAACTCATAAGATGTAGCCTCCTTCCCCTTGTAGAACCATAGAAACGAACTGTTCAATAGAATAAGGAAATACTAAATAGAAAATAAATATATTTATTATATGGACACGAGTGTTTTACTGAAAAATATACCACGCGCAAAATTCATAAAAACTGCATCTGCTGCACGAGTGGTTTATTTTCCATAATCTCACACGTGAGTTTATCGATGACGTAATTTCGGTAATTTCCCTCTATTATTTTATCAATGTCTTTTTGTCTATATAATAGAAAGAACATTACACGGTGGCTTGAAGATCTGAACTTTATTTTCGAGTGGCAAAAACAATATTTTACTCACTCGCTGCGCTTGTTCGTAAAATATTGTTTGGCCACCCGAAAATAAAATTCACATCTTCGCGCCACTGTGTAATATCCTCTATAAATAAGTAAACAAACAAATAAATAATGATTAAACTACTAATAGTTGACACTACAGCTGTCCCCGCTCTGTATATTGCCGGGCAATAGTATTCTTGCTCGTTGTATAGCTCTTTGAAATATACCGATTTCATAATGAAGATGTTCACACATATTCCATACAATAGGTGAGATAAATTCAGGAAACGCAAGGTTCCATACACAGTTTCGGTTCGATTTACATAGTTTTGATCAAAACATTCTCAGTTTCGAGAATAGTTTATTCTAAACCATAAGAAAAGATTTAATTAGAAGTCTAATTTTTCGCTATTTCTATTTCACTTTTTACATTTAGTTCATTTTATTTGCCGGAAAGTAAGCCTTAGAAATTAAAAGGACGTTTGCTCAAATCACGCTCGCGCATTCTAGTCTTATTTAAAACTTTATAGCGGAAGGACATCTGTGAGCAGGGAATAAGTCAGCACAGAATTTGATGATCGGCGAATTTCTGTAATCGTCCATCGTTCTGCTAGTGATAAGCTAGCCGTTGAATCATTCACTCGTCTTGCTTGTTTGGGGCCGAGTCTTATTCCGGTCAAGGAAAGAGAAAGAGTGTCTGGTAAGGTTTCCAATCAAAGATTTGCGAACTCGTGTCTGGCAAAACTCACTTGGTGTTAAAATATACACTGTTATACGCACCTTATAACTTCATCTGCGCTTAACGAGTGTCTTTTGGTCCATAACTTTCATAACAACTGCTCCACAGAATGTCACTGACAACACGTAACGCAGAAGAGTATCGAAGTATGACTGCACAATTCATGTCACAAAATCTACCTATTGTAAGCGGTCCCTCGGGATTTTTTGTGTTTTACACCATCCTAACCATTTCGTACTTGCGGGCGCAAACAATAGAAACGTCATCATTACCTACCGATTCCTCGCGGCCCCCGTTCAAGCAACTCGAGATTTTTTTTCTATATTGACTGCCTGACTGTATATTTCAGCTGTAAGTACTTTCCTTAATATACGCGCGAGTTACTAGAGTGCCTCCTCGGGATTTCGCCTTCTGGGTGAAATTCCAGCGGGGGCAATTAAGTGTTTATTTCTCTACCATATTCCTGATCGAATGATGGAATTGGAATTTGAAAATGTTGTTTTTGTGGAGAGGGGAACATCTTGTTCAAAAACAAGTTTATCCGAATTCTCACGTCTTCTCGTCAAGGGAACGAATATTTTTTGTCAAGTTTAGGAAACAATAGCTCTTATGCCTTTTTTATATTGTAGATTTTCCAAGAAGAACTTCGCGACCATTCTATGATTACCATGATTCTTGGAGTGGACGTAACACACCCCGCCATTAATGAGAGCACGCATCAACAAGTGAAGTCACTTAGCGAACGCTGGAGCAAAGTGTGGAACTGGTCCGAACAGAGAAAAGCGCAACTTCTTAAGGTATTTTACTATTATGAGTTAACGTGAATGTCTAAACGACCCAAAACGTTTAGAAAATACATCAGCTACTTCCATATTAAGAGTCAAGGAGGGCCTCGACTGAACTCTGGAATCAATTTCGTCGCGACCTTCCAAAATTTTGTAGACTTTACTTTTATTAACACTCAAATGGTACCCTTTTCACATACTAGTTTACAGTGCTGGCTCTCCTTCAACTGCTGTAAATGCACCGTCTTTAAAATATGATTAAGATTAAGATTAAAATGTGAAAGTAGGTTTTGGCGTACTGATGATGTTATCATAGCGTCTTTGTTTTTGTTGTGTTTGTTCAATTTTTGCTGTTTATTTTCTTAACAATGTTTTGTCTGTTAAGGTTTTGAGCAACTGGCAGAGATTCCGCGATGAACAGCTATTATTGCTAAACTGGCTGTCAGACGAAGAGAAAACTCTGAAAGACATGGGCAGAACAGATCTCACTAATGAGGAGGAAGTAAAACAAGATTTGGAAAAACTTCACGTAAGAAAGTGATGGGGTTTAAAATTATTTGTATCAGTCCTAGTGCTATGAGAGACGATAACGCACTTACGAATTTGAACAAGGTTTTTAATCATCCCCCCCCCCCCGGAGCTGTCCCAGTTGAAGTTATTTAAGCCATTCTATGAGTAAGAAAAGTTTATTTCTTGACTTTATTATTCCACTATTATGTCATTTTACCGTATAAGGTCAAAAGAGCAAGCAAAATACGAGGCCGTAATACACTGTAGTGTCCTGGTTTAACCGGTTTACAACGGGGCTAGTACCGGCGGATGCAAAAGGAGCAACTATGGCTGGCAGAATCAGGATGTTTTGGACACTCTTACTAGAAAATAGAAGCCAAAATAACATTTTTTCTTTTGCAGTAGAATCATGAATTAACCTCTCATTCAATGGTTTGGCATATAATACGCGCGAATATATTGCTAATTATTAACGTCATTCTTACAGACGGAATCAGGATGTTTTTGAATACTCTTACCTAAAAATAGAAGCCAATTGCCAAATAACATTTTTTTTTGTAGTGGAATAATAAACCCCTTATTCGATGGTTTAGCATATAATACGAGCGGACATTTTGCTCATTGCTCCTACTTTTCCTCGCCCCTACGAGGCTCGGAAAAATACCACGCAACTCGCAAAATATCCGCACGTATTATACGCTAAACCATCGAGTAAGGTGTATGTATTGTATCAGTGTGTATTCCTGACCACGCTTCAAATTTTTTTACACTCAATAAACTTGTCATCATCATCTTTATCATCATTATCAATATTATTATTATATTATTATTATTCTTACTATTATCATTATTATTATCATTATTATTATTAACTATCTAGGCAAAAAAGAGCTAAATACAGTCAACTCTCTCGTAAGCGAACACCCTTAGCGCACGACAAAGTCGTCGCTTGCGGGAAGGTGGTCGCTTACGAGAGGTGGTTGACTACGAATAGCTATGCTACATTACATTTATACATTGGAAAAATACGACTTCGAGTTGCTTTTTATCATTGATGGACTAGTGTCTTTTGTCTTTTCAAGACGTCACCTGATGCGAATATCTGTCTTTTCCTGTTTGAATAACTAGGTTATACAAAAAGAGTTAGACGAACAAGGAACGCGACTGCAATCCTTGCACCAGGCTGGCTCAGATTTGCTGAAGAACGTTGATGAAAGTGATCCAGCAGCAGCAGAGATAAATACTCAGCTTAAAGACTTTGACGACTGTTGGAATGATATTGCAAAACAAGTCATAAACAGAATACAACTGGTGAGCTACTTTAGATAAATGATCCATCGCGGCTTTTGAAAGGAAGTTGAATCCTTGCTACAGATCTGACGCCATTTTATAGAGCAAGTTTGTTGTCTTCTTATGGTGTGATATTGTTGTCGTTGTCATTCGCAATGGTAGAAATGTGGTGGCCGGATCTTCCATGAGCCTCTTGTAGCTTAGTGGTAGGGCATCTGGACTATTAACCAGGAGGTCATATAAATTTCGACTTTTATTGGGAACACTCTTATTTTTCTTTCAAGCCGCCTTTCTCACTGACTGAACATTCATCTTTCTCATGTTTACACCAGGCTTAAAATTCACCATCAAATTTCTGTTATTGGGCATAAGCACATATCGACATCCTGGCCCTAGCAGTATACAGAATGTCTGTCAAATGAACCTAGTTTAGGGGCCTTAGCTCCTTACGATTCTCCTATAGCTTTGTGGTACAGCTTCTGGACTAGTAACTAAGGTCATAGGTTCGACTATTATGAGGGGTACAGTCCACTCCCTTTATAGCGGACACTGTATGGACCTCAAGTTAGTGTCCTCATCAGCGAGAGTCCGTATTAGCGGGAGTTTATTTCACTCAAACGTCTGTAATTTATTTTTGCCGGGGATTTAGCCGCTGTCCGTTTTATCGGGGTGTCCGATATAGCGGGGTGTCCGCAAGGCAAGAGTTGACTGTACTCGGATTTTTTTCTTCCTAGCCGCCTTTGTCACTGACTGAAAAATCATCTTTTTGATGTTTTGACGTTTTAGCTGGAAAGTTCCCAGAACAAGTATCAAGAGTTTCATAAGGAAATGGATGCCACGAATGAATGGATGGATGAAACCGAGAAGCTGCTTAAATCATTTGACATCGGTATGGATCCAGAAGAGGCCTCAAAGTTGCAGGAAAAGACTGAGGTCAGTTACTACTTGCATTTTACTTAGTGCGCATGAGCTTGTGTTCGCCTTACATTTGTGGGATGTCATTAAACAGACAAAGTGAGCCTGTGTGTAAACAGCTATTGCGCATAACTGCTATGACTCAAGCTAAGTATTCGTTGTAAAACCACGGGGTAAATAACACACGTTACCAAGACATTCACGATGCACACAGAAAATCAGTCAGTGATAGTTTTTCACGCGTTATTCACTTTGTTATTCATCGTTGCATTTCGACTGCTTATTGATGGTCCCTCCGAGGGGATAGCCTAGATTTGCTACAAGGGATTTTTGTGTAGATCGTTGCCTAGTTACAAACCGAAAGCTGCTTATTACGAATGCGTAGATGTAATGGGATTATCAACAACGACGACGACAACGTGCTGATAGTCAGGTATATCTTACCAAGCTCTACAAAACCCTCAAGTTTAGTGCTAATAAGTCCAATGATGAGCGAGATACAGCCATTTAAAATTTCCAAAGAAATGTCCATAAATTTCTTTGTAAATTTTCGCGTTTTGTATGTCTGTATCTTCATCAATATTTGCCCTATTAACACCAAACTTAGGGATTTTGTAAAGCCTTGTGTATTCTTTCTGGCTGTGAAGGTTTTGGGTTGATAATCCCATAATATACAGGCTCCTACCAAGTCCTTTTTGGTTTGAAAACCTACAATGAGAATTCCGTGTGGAGGTGTGACTCTAACTTGCGACTGTTACTAATTCTCCGTTCCAGATTAAATGTGAAGAACGTGCCAGATACGCATCTAAAGTTGATCGAATCAATAGACTCGGTAATGATCTCGCTGGTGAAATAGATCAACCCTCGCACGACATCATTCAAGACGAACTTCAGCCTTTCAATGCTCGATGGAGTGACGTCTCAGCCCAGCTGGAGAACTTCAGCGACAAAGGATATCCTCAACCTAAAAACGACTGCTGCTTCCTCAGACTCATGAGAAGAAAATTTGGAGCCTTTCAGTAATCATGATAATTTTTAGAAAATGGAGAATATTTTAATTAACAATAAGTAAAATATTTCTTAGACTTCTTAATCTCCGACGCTCCTAGAGAATAATGCGTACACATAGCTTGTGTTAATGTAATCTAGCGATACAGCCGTAAGTAACCTAGCTTGCCATTTCTGTCAACACATCAATGGTGCCCCTCTAGAAAAAAGTTATTTATATTTGTAAAGTAATCCATGTTGAACCATAAGGATGGGCTGATATCAACACCAGTCGTGAATTGTCGAAAGCTATCGATGCAGCAAGCATTTAGAATTGCCTTAATGGATCGATTAGTCCTGCATTCCACGTTTTTGCCAAATTCTCACGAGTCCATCTCAGTTTCTAAACGCATACAGTCAAAGGTCTACGTTTGTATGGCGGTCCATACGAGAGCAATAACATTCGTTTGTAAATTTATCTACTGCTCACGCGGTCTGCAATAAGATCATTTTACGATCGTTAACACCTGGATAGAAGCCGTAAATTCGTGCGTAAACTTCAAAGTCTTGTGCGAACTAAGCTCTTAATATTTTGTGGCAATAAAAACGCCGATTTGAACCATAAACGCGTTATCAAACCCGGGGATCAGCCATTCTCTATAAAGCAACACACTGTCTGTATTACAATGTACTAGGTAACATTACGCAAGCACTGTCATGCATCTTCCTTTGCGCAACGTCTCTTTGATGAATACAAGTTAGTATCCGTGACAATCATTATGATAATAATCGAGATTTTGTGCGTGCTTAGCCTTCCCCTCCCCCAGGACATTTTACCCGCTATTGTATAGGTATGGAGAAAAGGGACAGTTTTTTAATTCATATTTAACGTTTATAACGTATTTAAAGTTGAAAAACTGTATTTTTTATCAGTTTTAATGTTATTGTTAAATTAGCTTTTTTAGTCAGGTACATTTTCTAAACTTGTACTGATTTCGCAAATCACTATTTTAACTTTAGAAAGCGGTAATAAAAAATAGTAATTTTCAATATTGATGAATCTGTCTTTCTGTCTGGGTTCTCTATAATTAAACTCCTCTCCAGTTGGACGTCAAATTGAGGAAACTTTTTTGTGATTCTGTCAAGCAGTTTGAAACACTGTTCACCTCGAGAATTAGCTCCAACGAGTTAGGTGGGGGGGGGGGGGGGGGGGACTAGGTAAGGACTAAACGCTAAAGGTTATGGAAAACATGCGCGGCCTTTGTAATACATAGATTTAGCCAGGGCTAAATGCGAAGCTCCCGATAATATTTTTAGTTTGCTCAAACAAAATGTAAAATCGTGTAATGCGAAGCGGCGAAGGTAACGAGAAAAAAAACAAAAATAGGCCTAACAAAAAACAAAAATAGGCCTAATTAGAAAAAAAGCAACTTTGCACGTGCAGCACACTTTCTTTGCCGTTGTTTTGCACGACCACAACGTGAAACTTCCAGAAGCTTCCTGCTTACACGTTTTATGGAGGAAATGTCGTACGTGTTCTTGTTCACTTTTTTTCCACTGTCGCTCATTTTCACCCCGGTAGCCGCTAGCATTTCTCATTTTCTCACCGCCGCTACAAAATTTCATGTTGTTCCTCCCACAAAAATTTCTCCTTTGTTTTTTCTATCTCGCTCTAGCTCTTATTCTCGTTGAGCTTCGCTGGCCTGTCGCCTTGCTTTCTCTTTTCCTCTGTCTTTCTCTTTCTCTATTTTTCCAAATTTGTGGACGGGATAATTAATCCAAACTTAATACTTTAGACAACAGGATACACAAACAATTTGCGCTTTCCGTTTTCGTCTTTGTTGACTCTTTAGTTGTCTCTGCTTCACAAAACGCGGGCGGCCATACGCTTTCCCGACAAAATAACCTGACATTTGGCATAGGCTTACATGAAGTGGGTGGGTAAGGTCGGCGTTCGTACGCTACGTCATAACCAAATTTTCTTGCTTTCAGAGGTTACCAATTTATCTTAGCTATGGGGCTCCGCCACCCCCGCTTCGCGCGCGGGATTTCCGGATTTCCGCTATGAGGTTGCCAAAAGGTAGTAAAAAGCGGGGACCCCCTTAATCCGCTTTTTTTTTGCTTAAGGATCTCATCAACTTGCGCAGGTTTACATTAACTTCACCCCCATGACTTTATGACCTTTTGTCTGTATCTCAAGAATAAAATGCTTATTTTAGATGGTTTAACCGGTTTGACAGCTTTTTAGGTCAGTGAATGGCTTGGTTTTGATTGATTGACAAAAACTTAGAAACTCATTCGCTGGTTGATTCATTTTAAGGAAAGAATAAGCGCCAACTTACGTATCACCTAAAATCACTGAACCACAACGGCATTATGCCAGTTTTACTTTCTGTTCCATTTATAGGCCGTTTTTCCTCTAGAGGTGTAAAACTCGGCTCGTAAAAACGGAACACATCAAAGTAGAAGTCCTTATAGACCTTCTTGGCCGCCGCCATGTTATTTTGCTTCTTACCTCGATTTCACTAATAAAAACTGACTTTACCAAGTCGCCTTTGAAAGAGTTGGGCATAACAAATAAATAAATAGATATCGTCTATTCCACTCTCTTGCAGATAACTGAATTAACAAGCGGTTATAACTAACAATAATGCTACATTAAAGCTATGTGTTAATTATACTATACTTAAAAAAATACTTAAAATGATAATCACGACGGATACTTAAACGACGAATGTTTAAAAGTAAAAAAGTTCTCTGATCTCTTAGTTCTCGTGATTTTATTAAATGGTCGAAAAAAACCAGGTATAAGGTCAGTATAGGGATTAGTTCTTTGTACAGTAATGGACACCAAGCACGATAATGGGTAGTCACACGTGTCTGTCATCTCAGCCATAAATTTATGACATAGGAGCTCGTGTCTCCAGGAAAGTTTAGTTTCTTTGGCTAGCGGCATTGCTTGGCTGTACGAACTTTTAGGATGTATGATTCTGAGTGCCCTTTTTTGCACGCACTCTATTCTATCTGACAGATAGTCAGGGATGTCTTGCCACACCTGCACCGGCATATTCTAAAATCGGTCTAACACTACTTCTAAATACTTTCAACATGTCTTGTTCTTGCAAGGCATCTTGCTTTAATAGTCTGAGAGCGTAAAGTTTCTTTGATGCCTTAGCGGTAATATAGTCAACAGGGCAGTTCCATTTCAAGTTCTCATTAATGATTACTCCGAGCAATTGCTATGATGAAATCCTTCATACTATTTGGTTTCCTATATACAGGGGTCTCACATACTGTGTTCTGTACAACAATTATGTATATCTCTAACAGCAAAATCCAACAGGCTACTTGAGTTACGTGGTATTACCTCAAAAACGGTCATGTCATCAACATACTTCAATCTTGAGTGCCAATCACCAAGTAGTCCCTTAATCATTATAGCAAACAGGGTAGTTCCGAGTTTAGTTCCCTGTGGGACACCACCATAGGTGTGGCGTCTTGGAGACAGGGAACTACCGACTCGCACCGCTTGGGTTCGGTCGGTAAGAGGGGCTCTTATCCAGACAAACAGAGTCTGAACGACATTCAAGAAACATAGTTCTTGAAGGATAATGTTGTGAGCGATTATATCGAACCCTTTTGAGAAGCTGGCAAAAAATATGCTAGTATAGCAGTTTCCTGCGTCAACTGCCTCGTGTATTGCTTGGAGTGAATAAATCAGTGCTTATAGTTGAGTGTCCTTTCGGACCATATTGTCTTGGGTCGATATCGCATTTCACCTGTTTGAGTAACCTTCTATGGGTGAAACCTTTCAAGACTTTAGCTAAGCAGCTGGTTAACGCCGTAGGTCTGAGGTCTGACTTGATATCTTGAGGGGGAGAGATCTTTGGAACCGGTGTAATAATTGACATTTTCAAGGAGTCAGGTAGGAACCCTTCCTACAAATGATTGGTTATAGATATCCTTTAAAATAGGGGAAAACTCAAGGGCGAATTCTTTGAGTAGCTTGTGAGAAATGCCGTCTGGTCTTATTGTTTTATTTGTGGCCAACTTAGATAGATCAGACAAAATCTCTTTCTCGGAGACAAATAGTTCATTAGGAAAGACATTTGGTAGGAGATTCAACTGGAAGTAAGGGTCAAAGTGCTCCGTTATGCTAACAAAAAATTCATTGATATTGGATGATAGGTCAGCGGTGTCTGAAATGCCTTCGTTAAGGAATTGATGTACCATGCTGGTTTGCTGGGTGCGTCCTGACCAGTTAGCGACTTGATTTATTGCCACCATTTTTTAGTGTTGCTTTGAGCAAGGTCGTTGATTTTACCGTTGTAATAAAGGGATTTTGCAAGTTTGATATCACGTTGGACCTTGCTCCTCCAAAATTTGTAGACAAGAGATTCCTTCCAGAGCCTAATAAACGCAGACTGACGTTTCGAGATTAATAGCTTGATGTTACTCGTAATCCACGGCTTGTACTTAAATATGCGTTTCTTAACAGATTTCCAAGGAAAATAAGTGCCCATGGTGGAGTTAAGTTCTTGTGATAAGATCTCGATTTTTTGTGCACAGGACGGGGCACAGAAAATCTCCGACCAGTCTTTCCCTGTCATCCAGCTGCCAAAGTCTCTCCAGTTACTAGCTCAGCACTGCCTAATCCTGATCCTACGGGATAGAATCCTGTTTGGGCGGGGATGTTACCGTTGGGCGAGCTGAGTATGATCTATGTTTGAATGATTATTCAGATCGGCCTCGGCGATAACACCCTCCGAGATCTGGATTTCAATTAAAAAAAAAACAAAACAAAACAAAAATTAAATAATCTAAAAAAATCCATACTTCGAAAGGATTCATTAGATTAAATCCAAATCGGAATTCATGGCAAGTGGTTTTTCTGCGAAACCGATATAAGGCCAATGAACCATACTCTCACCGCTTCCTGTGAGAATTAGCCCAGTTGTTAACTAAGATTCGACCAATGAAACACACCCTTCGATAATAGGCAGGATGCTTTTGCAAATTATGTCTATTTCATCAATGATGCTTCCTAATTTGAATCAGGTGATTATCACGAGACTGTCTGCAGGTTAAACTCAGCGGCCGCGCCTTAGGGTTATTTCGCTCCGCATCATCTGCGCTACAAAATACCAAGCAAACTTTCTCTGGCAAATAGCTCTTTGCAAGAGTGAGGATGTATTCACTGTTTCTTTTCGGTGAGTTACAACATGTTTATTCATGCTTTCTTTGAAAATTCCTGGCGTCTGTTACCCAAAATTTGAACTTTTTCACTTTAAGAGGTTTAGGGCACAGCGCCAACGAGATGTTTTTATAGTTCCTCCTTGCTCTTCCGCCCTTCGCAGAGATTTAATGTGAGCAGACGTACGCTTTGGCGAAGAGAATGTTTCCAGGAAATTGCAAATTTTGAAAGATTATCTTTCATCTCGAAACCTGATGTGGATAGTCATTCTAATTCCACTTCAGTTCAGTGCGATTTGCTTTACATGCATCCCTTAAGTGAAATAATTCAATTGTGATAGAACAAATATTCTATTGTTGTTTTAGTATGTTTGTTTTGCTAAACCAGGTGCTAGTCTGCGACGTCTCATCCACACAATATTTCCAAATCAGGTTCTTTAGAACAAAGACAGTATTTTCTAGCCAGGCTTCATTTAACTCTTTATCCCAGAGTATACCGAGGTTATCCCTCTGAATTCGATGGGATAGCATATCTGTTTGAGTTTCTGGGTCCTTACTGACCTTTGACTCATGAACGCTGAGGGATTTCTTAGAATTCTGTTACAAGTTTGGATGCACAACAAGTAATATAAAAAAATTAAGGATAGGAAATGATAAGAAAAAATATCAGCTGGTTAAACTAGAGGAAACTAAAATGTTTGACTGTTTTCCAAAGGAGCCAGTACAGAACAGCTCGAAATAAATTTTCGCTTTCGATATCGCATTGACCTCTGTCTTTCTTGGAATCCATAATTTCATGCGTCAATCATTCTACTTATGCCAAAAACTGATCCAGCAGTCATTGATGTTTTCTGAAAACAGTTTTCAGTTACTGTATTTTACCTTTGGAAATTTACAGTGAAGTGAGTATCCAAGAATATACTGAGAATCATGAATTAAGAAATATAGCGGTCAACCGGAATCAGTCTGGTGTTTTTCTTTCCTCATTCGATGCAATAAACTTATTGCGGCTTCGCAGTAGGCTAATTCTGGTCGCGTACGTGACCAGCAGGGGTTGCCTGTGCCCGAAATACATACATACATACATACATACATACATACATACATACATACATACATACATACATACATACATACATACATACATACATACATACATACTTTATTGCATAGCTCCCCCTTGGGGGCTCTTCCGCCATACATACACGAAATTAAAATAAAATGAAATAAAATAAACTAGAAAACTATTTACATTTCAATGATAAAATAACGAATTTCTATAAATAATAATGATAGTAACAGAACGTTAATTTTAAAGACTATTTACATTTCAATAATAAAAAACTATCTATGAATTAAAAAGATATTTAAAAATTGTCTTTTTAAAGCGTTAGAATTTCCAGTGTCTCATATAAAGTTTTCAGTTTTCAGTTTCAGTTTAAAGTTTTGCCCCACGGTAGCTGAAAGCCTTTTGGCCTATGGCCAGCCTATACCGAGGCAACGTAAGGTCCTTGTTCTGTCTTGTGACTCTTTGCTGAGTTTTTGCGCGATATTGGAAGCGTCTGTGGAGGGAACCAGGTGTTAGATTCTTTAAGCATTTGTACACCATCACTAGGTCGTTAAAAAGCAGTTTATCCCTTACGTTAAGCCATTTAAGGGACTTCAGGGCTTCTGAAACATGATCGTATTTTCTTAAACCAGCTACGATTCTGCAGGCATAGTTCTGAACTAGCATAAGTTTTCTAACGTTCTTCTTGCTCGTGCTACTCCATACCGTCGAACAATAAAATAATTTGCTGAAAACGAAAGCATTTATAAGATAGATCAATGTTTTTTATCTAAAAGGTGCTTTATCCTATTAACTCTCGTTAGTTTAAGCATACAGTTAGAGGCAGTTTTAGTGATATGTTCGTTAAAGTCGAAATAAACTGCAACTGATTCAAATTATCTGCAACTGATTCAAATTATCTGAAATCAGCAATATCACCGCATTTGGCTCGATTTCAAGTTCCTCGAAACCGGGGCTCTTTTGTTCGCAGTCAATCGATTCTGAAAGAAAACAAAAACAACAGTCGATCATTCGATACAGTGGAATGTACAAAACGTAAAGCACGGGAGAAATCCTATTTCGTATAGAAAGCCACGTTTTAATTTGGCAAGCGAAGAGTATGAAGGCCAGTGAAGGTAAAAAATTCCCGGTGAATTGAAAGTGATACGTTTCTCAGAATATTTCAAGCAATTCCTGGAACTCAACGATAAATAAAGTCGGTGTTTTGACTAAATTTGTATTCAGCCAGGCTCTGTTGTATTTATTTAATTGATAAATTGCTTTAGTTATTAAGAGCTTTTCTGGAAAGTGTGACAAGGTTTGTTCTCCCTTGGTAGTAAAACGTTTTAGTATATACTAAAACAGTGGATAGTGTCTTTCGCCGGCTCTGATTGGCTACTCAATCAGTGAATATCCTGCACTATTCACTGATTCACCTCCAGTTCCTCCGAGCGAGCGACGCCAAACTCGCGTAGGTTGCGAGCAAAATGCTTTCCCGGTTTGCTGCCGTAACAAACTAAGAAATTACACAACTAATCAAGCAAGCTATTTCCGAAATACATGAAGAAGGTGACGAAGTTTGGTTTGGAAGTTTTAACGGGTAAAGCTTTGTCTTTTTGACTTGAATAGTTATAGATAAAACCGGTGAAAAAGTTGTTTGTTTACAAATGCAAATTAAGCTTAAGTCTTGCGTTACTTTATTTAGTTGACTTGTTCACAAATAAGCTTAAAACTAAATTTAATAATCTTTTTTACAGAATTATTTTAAATACAAACAGAATTCACAACTCCTTTTGAAGAAACTTTCCCGTAAGAGCTAAACAAACGCCTTCAAAACTTTTATTTGTCGCTAAGAAAAAGCAACGACCGCGGCCGTTCGGTCATCGCGCGGAAAAATTGTACTCGTTGGCAACAGTAAATGAGTTAAAAATCATCATTTTGTGCTCAATTATATCACTGTCGGTGGCTAGTATTGGATATTTACCTCGCCGCTTCGCGGCCTCGGTAAATATCCAATACTAGCCACCTCCACTTCGGTGAATAATTGTTATTTATACCCAAATAATTTGATACGCTCTCGAAGCGTTAAGAACCGGTTGAACTAGATAGGAAATTCACTCTTTTACTCACGCCATCGTTCGCGTGCCCTTAACCTTATCGTGAGCAGGTTTCAGACAAATAATATTCCGATTTATTTCCACGGACTTTTTCCAATTTAGCTTGATACAAACACTTATTTTGGTTCAAAGTTCAGTTTTTATCGATCGTGTCGTGTTGCGTTACATGCACAATATGTAAGCAATCGAAGTAAACTGCAACTGATTCAAATTATCTGGAATGCCATGCTTTACTCGCATGAGCACCATTGGAAACTGCTAGTTTCATCGAAGATTTTCTAGATCTCCTCTCCTGGTTGCGAAAGCTGTATAACTTTGGTTAACACTTTTTTGCCGTGTTGACACCTTTCATTTCCCCCGGGTTTCCAAACGGGTCAGGCGTTTTTGTCTGGCGTTTTTTTTTTCTTCACTCGATGCAATGAACTCTAAGTTCATCTAAGGTTTTGGAGGCCTAATCCTTCCTGCTTGTGAATGCTGTATAACTTTCGTCAAAACATGTTTTGGCCGTGTTTACACACCTTTAATTTTCCCGTTCCAAGTGGATCAGGACCACGGTGATAATTTGAGTCATGCTGAATTTGGGAGCGATGAAACTTCGTTATTTCAGTTAATCGTGCGGTTGTAGAAGTTTGTAAGAAATTCCTTACAAGCTTAATTTTGTTTTCTCGAGGAAAGATTAGTAAAACTAAAAAGAAACAAATAAATTTGTAATTTCGTAAAGCTGAATAATGGTTCAGCTTGGGAGCTAACTGGACAAATGCTCTCAGTATTACGTTAAAATTCTCGGGATGGGGGATTGATACAGCTATTGATATTTTGTAAGTGTTCCTGAAAAAGATGATAAAACAATAATAACATTACCTAGAGAGCCTAGAAAATATCTGTAGAGCAAAGTATTTTGTCTGGAACGAAGGAAGTTTTCACTCCGTTTTCAAGGGTGTAAAAGGCCTAAAAAATTTAATTCCCTTAGCTCTAAAATTCAGAATGCCTCTAGTATTGCTTTGTTTAATTCTAAACTTCAGTCATTTTCTTGGTATAAGCACAGGCACTTTAGTTCTCTTAATGCTTGTGTGAAGTTTTTGGCTTTTTTCGATTTTTTCTCGTTTATTCTTGCATTATTTTTTTCTCACCTTTTGTTTTTCGTTTTTGCACTGACACGTTCAGCCTTTTCTGTTTTTATGTCCTGTTTAATTATTATTTTCTATGTTCTACAGAAATTGTGCGTGGTGAGAGCCAATTGTCTTGCCGATGTCAGTATTTATCTATTAATTAGATAACATGATTTGAATGGTAGTCTTATTCACCAGCCTTATTGGCTTCCTTGGGCTCCCTTTCATCATGAATGCATCTATTTTTAAAAAAATTATATGCATATGTTATTTGTATGGCAAAAATGCTAATTAAACAATAAAAACAATAAAATGTCACACCCTGCAAACTATTCTGCGCTGGATACATACAGCCATTTGCACAACTTTGAAAGTACAACCAATTCGTTCAACCATTTAAAATAAGCAACATATTAAGTCCTAAAGATTCTGTTTCGGATTGTCTCAAATCACGAGTTCGTACAAGTTTATTTGCGCTGGCTGTGGAGCTCGTTATATTGGTGAAACCAATAGGCAATTTTATTAATGAGTACCTTTTTCGGGACTGGAATTCTCACATTATCATTCAAGCATCTCAACAGTTCTAAGAATTGTAAAGATAAATGTGGAGTCTCTTCCTTTGAAATCAGTCTTGATATTGCTAGTTCTTATTATCAACTTAAGGCTCAAGGACAGCTTTCATATTGAACATCTGAAACCTGAACTTGACGAGCAAATTGAGCATGTTAGTTTGACATTACTGTTTTCCTTTGTAGTTCGTTTAGTTTTCTTTCATATTATTGGCTGATTCTACTACATTTAGCATTACATTTTAAATTTAGGTTTTACCCACAGTTCGTTTAGTTTTCTTCCATATAATTGTCTGGCTTTAACATGTTTAACGAATTTTGAATTTACAAGCAATCATTGTTTGGATAGTTATACGAGTATTCCGATTTAATTGTACGCTATTAGTATTATACCTTGTATGACTGGAGATGATGTTTGAAACATCGAAACATAGTTCCACAAACTTAAAAGTGTCCTTGTGTTTTTAAAAATTACAACCAATGTACATGTAAAGCAAACTTAAGTAGTGCCCTTCACAAATTAATGCATCAATATGTTTTAGGTGCAGTTTTGGTAACCACAAGTCAAGGGTTCTCTTTCGAAATGATAGAGTTGGAGAAGAGTTTCTCCAGACAAGCAGAACCAATTCCAGTAGAGGTCCAGTTCATAAGCCCGGAGGATCAAATCAAGCCAGGAGATACGTCAATACAGTATCGAGCTGCTCTTTGCGGGGGATCTTACTTTGAGGGTCTCATGGCCCATTTTGCAATCAATCTGGCAAACAATCCGTGGATCATTGAAAACGGAGACTACATTACTGTTGTTGCTAAAGATTCAGCTGGAAATACTTTGGCTTCAAATGTAAATGTAACCACGAAGCAACCCCAGCCGGACTTCAATTTCACCTATCACGCAAAGTAAGTACTAGTCAATTCCAAAGCAATCCAAAAGTCCTTTGGGACTTTTCCCTAGCATTAACCGAGGACGGTTTTTTTATCCCTTTCCCTTCTCAAATACCATAATACACAGTGTACATGTTCGTAAGGAGCTTTTGCAGTGCTTATAAACAGGTATTCTTAATATATTTGAGGGGGGCTGAAAAAACGAGTTTACAAAGCAGGTAAAAAACACTTCTATGTTTTTGTAGTAAAAGTTTGTTTCCTGCTCTAGCTAGTTAACAGGCATTCACGCGACCACTCGCTGCCTCCCCTCCCCCCCTCACCTCCATAAAGTAAGGGACGTCACGTGTCATAAAGCATCAACATCATCATCAACAAATTTATTTCACAACGCTAACCACACACAACAAAAGCTGACTTCCAGGTGGGGCGTATGCAAAAAAGCATTACAAACAAATAGAAGCAGCATGGTGTTCACAAAAGTTACAAAATTTCAGAGAAAAATTAATTACGTAGAAATGTATACAATATAGCTAGTTTTGCAATATAGTTATGTTGGTGGGAGTTTTGAAAAGTAATTAGTATAAGTTTTAAATATACACACATGTAAATTAATGAATCAGACCGATCCAGCCGAAGGAAAAGAGGCAAGTTTGCTTTTAAATTTGTAAAGCGATT
>NC_133201.1:34995162-35180162 GCF_958299795.1 Porites lutea
TTGAATCAAAACAAGCGAACTGGATTACTCTATTTGGGCGACGCACGAATAATAATGTCTGAGCTCTGAGGCTGCGAAACCCAGAGGCCATGTTTTTCACTTAAGATGGACTAGTGGAGTCGAAATTTTAAATAAGCGACTGAGCGCGTATGTGCTATAGCTTCTATTCCAATCTACGGTAATCAGTGACCTGCTTGATGGTGTTATTACGTTTTGATAACAGTCTTCGTGACAAATGGTAAAGTGTTGCATGTTCTTTTATAGGTACAAAGATTTGCTGTTTGAGGTCACGACTGGACCCGCCCCCTCCTTCGTTTTCACTCTTTCGTTGTCCTTTGACTTCAATGTATCAACTAAGGACTATGCTATGCCTAGTGAACCACGCTGGCAGATGACTCCTATGGAGTATGCTACGTTTTTGAATTCCAGCAAAGGAGACGATTCAGGTAAATGTTTTGTGCTATTTACACTCCCCCGCCCCCCGCCCCCCGCCCCCGACACTTCTGTATCATCATTGTCGTCGTTGTCATCGTCATTGTCACTCAAACAATCTGACAGGCTAATTTCTAGATATTTTGTATCCTTAGATGTTTTCTAATATATAGATTTAGCCAGGGCTAAAAGCGAGGCTCCCATTAATAAATTTATAATTTAAATCAAACAATAAACTTGTATTCCACAATTCAGTTAACTTTATATAGAGCACATTCATGTGACTTTTCAGGGAAAGGCTAAGTGATTTTAGACAAAAACAATTTGCAAACAATCCCAGAGTGAACGAAATCTTACATCGAGTTGATGGCCTCATATGTACACCTAAAAACTGGCAATCGTCTTCGATCACATTTCTTAAGAGCCATAATGGCTCTTCATCACCGTAGGTTAATTAGGCCTGGAAAAAAGTTCCGGTCGAATTTTTTGCGTTCGACAAGTTTACTTTACAAAATATTGCCAACAAATCTGGGTTCGTGTAAACCAACCTTACATATCATTTAAACATCACATCTGAGGTGAAACAGTACTATGAGGCACTGTTTTTATCATACAGACCTCGGACAACAGAATGCAGTATTTGACAGTTTTGCAATACAAATTGCTATCATTCAACATTCAGGACGATCGAAGCACGCGTGGGCTTTAGCTAAACCGTTAAAAAAATTTCCAAAATCACCTATACGGCCAGCCGGTTCTGACTTTTGCAGTGCTAGCTGTGGCGAGTGTTTGAATGAACATTAACACAGTTAAGCTCCAATATAATAAAGAATTTATTATGTTTATTTTTTATTTTAAAATGGTTTAACGCGTCGCATTTTGAGTACTCTGGGAAGCGTTGTTTACTGAACGACTGAAAACAATCGGCACAGCGATTAAAATTACAAGAGAGACTACTAATAATCAATAAAAGAAAAAAAATTCGGTGAAACATATACAGAGACGACAATTTTCATTCAGGAAGACAAGTATTAAAGTGTCTCTAAAAATCCTGAGTCTTCGAGCTTAACGCTGAAGTTTTTGTTTTAAGCCGGCTTCCCGGTGTTTGCTTTTTTCAAAGACGAACTCGAGGCAAGAAAATCGCTCAAAGCTTCTTTTACAGCCAGAATTATAACTAAAAATTCTTTGGAACCTGTTCTTTCTATTTGCGGTGAGAAAATGTCTAAAGACTTTTAATATAAACCTGATACTCGGTCAGATCATTGTCTCAAATCTTACAAACGTGCGTAAACAAAATAGCCGCACAAACTACGCTCGACTTCATTAAATTAGAAATAAAAAACGAACATCAATGACAATAATTACTCAGGCTTACCAGTCGAGATGCAGCTCCTCAAAGGTATCAAGTAAGGCCAGTATCGCTTTAGACTTTGAAACCCTCTCACGCATTAAGCAAGGTGAAAACGAAAACGATACCATCGGAAATCGGATTTCCAACTTTGACAATTGACGTATTTCTCAACCAAAAACCCAACAAACAAACTAGCCATGAATAACAGAAGACTTCCGATAGCAGCTGAATTTCATTTTGTACATCCAGTGGAAAAAGACAGTTAAAAACATCACAAGTTGACACAAAACTCTGTCAGCTTCAGCTGTCAAAGTAAACAAGGTTCAAGATGCTGCCTAAATTTTCCGCATGAACTCACCTGTCAAATTTTGACCAATCAGAGCATAAAAATTGGACGTAGAACGTGACCAACGCGTGAAAAAGGTGAGAAAAGTCAAAAGCAACTGTCTTCCCTGCCTTGATAGTCTCCCCTACCCTACCCGTACAATCTGTAGACGCGTGCGTACGTACGTACGTACGTACGCTCGGTCAGTCACGTGACTACCAAGCGAAAAGAGGTTGACCATATTCCATAAGTATGGGGCTCTGTCCCACGCACGCTTGGCGCGCGCGGGAGCCCCGCTAAAATCAATTAAAAGAAATAACAAGTTTAAAAATAACAGTTTTCTTAATTTTTTTATTCCAAAACATAAAAGAACAAACTGAACCAATTGTTGTGTCTAACCAAGTATTTTGGCAGTCAATGCTTCTCTTCTCTCACGTAATCTTTTTTAAACAATATTCAGGGGTGCCTATTTCAGCGAGGCTGTTTTGTATGGGGCCCTGATGAAAAAGAAAAAACAACACACCAGACAAATAAAGATAAAAAATGGTACAACTAAGTATAACAAAACTAAGGCTCAATTAGGCTTGGATGTAAAGTGCCTTTTGCTTGGATGTAAAGTGCCTTTTTAGGCCAAACGAAACCTTATTAATATCATGCTCGCTCCTCAAGTACAGATGAAGCGTATTCCAGATCTTGGCTCCGCTGAACTTGAAGGAGCCCTGGTTCTTAGTTGTCCTAGCTAGCGGCAGACGGAGCAAATCTCTATGGCACGTGTTATATGAATGGAAATCGCGCGAGTGGCTAAATTCATCAATTAAATATGCTGGAGCCAGGCCATGAAGGCTCTTAAACACTAGCATGCACTTTAGATAGTCCCGGCGGGACTGGAGCGTATATAGGCCAACCGAATGTGCGAGATATCTGTGAAACTGTGTAGCCTTTAATAATACTGGCGCCACGCCTATGCAGCTTATCTAAGTACTCTCGGTCACTTGCTGCTTTTGCTTTCTATCGTCACTTTTAATGATATAAAAGCCTCCTCCAAGGCTATTTAGTTGTCCAGTCAACGAATTAAATGTAACAAGGGTTACTCCACGTTGAAACTTTTATGTGGCAAGATTCTACCCCGGCTGAGAAGGTGTTACCCGGTCTGGCGGAACGGGCGACACAACTCGACGGCCACCCCACCTATCATGTACAAGTGGTCAAGTGAAAATGAGAGGTTATGTGGACAGGCGGGTTACCTCAGCTAACCTCAGTTAAACGGTTTATTTCATCTACAGCGTACCTAGTGTCCCCCGCCTCCATGTAAACAGTCGGGTCATACCGCTCTTTCCTACTAGAAAACTTGTTTTGTTTGTTAATTTGTTTGTTGGTTTGTTTGTTTTTGCAGTTCTTCTTGTACCAATCTTCAAAACTCACACCAAGAAAACGGTTATTACCCAAAAGCTTCAATACCTTCGTCTTGACTACTGCTTCGGACTGGCCCATCACTACAACATCACCATAACCGTGGTCGCTGATGATCAGCGGTCGGGCTTTGCTACTTACGCTTGTAAGAAGACCTATAACCAAGGAAAATGTGACGTGAGGACTCCATATCGTGACATATCTGGTGGACCGGCTAACTTTGTAGAGGTTAGCTTGGATGGTCAACAAGATTATGGTCCCGTGGTTGTGATTGTGCGTGGTGATGGGTGATATCAACAACCCAACAACTACATCCTAACAGCTTCGTCTCCTAACTAAAGATGACCTGACATCAAATTGAAGGAGAGTCTTTTATATTTTTATTTTTTTATTTTAATGTCGCTTTAAGGTGCTTGTTTATGTTAAAAAAAGGAATATCCTGGCAACGAAGTATACGATTTAAGTGCTGAGATCTTTTGTCTTTATTATAGTTGTACCAGAATAGACCAATTTCGATATATTAAAATTCATAATTGGCTCTGAGGCTCAGGAGGATAAAACAAAAGAATTAATCTTCAGTTTCAGCAATAAATAATACATTTCTTTTGTTTTATTGCCCGAGGCTCGTTGCCAAGTCTTAATTTCAATATATCGAAAGCGTAAGAGTTAGACCCAGCGTCTGTGAACATCAATGACGACCCCGAGACCTACGCATATATCTTTATTAGGATAACTAGGAAAGAATTTCGTCCTTAGATGATTCGATAGATTAGATAATCCTGTTGATGTAAGATCGTCCATGTAAACCACCCTAAAGTAAATAAGTTTGGTCAAAGAAATTTAAACAAAAAGCAATGTACCTTTTTAACGTGTATGTTTTAGTTTCCCAATTCAGACAACGTGATGTCCTCAAAGAAATTTACCTTCTCAAACATACATTGCATGTGGATAGGACGACAATTAAGACAACATTTCTCAAGGATGATATCACATGGTCTGAAATGGGAAAACAAAACATAACTAAAAAGATCTATTAAGTTTATGGTTGATGTTAATTTTGAATCACCTTTTAAATAAACTTCAGGACACATAAAATAATGTGTTTCACTGTTGCGTTTATGTGTCGTTGTGTAGCAGATCGCTTGTTACTATACTACACCAATGAGGCTTGAAAATTAACGTTCAGCAAAAAGTACCTTTCTGAAACTGTCAGTGAATAAAAACAAAACAACAGCAAAGCTCCCTCCAAATTTTGCTTGCTACTTGAAGACTTAGCTTGGCTTCTCGTTTAGGAAAGATTTTCAGAATTATGGTTTTAGAATGCACAAAAAGTGCGTTTTCGCTTGTTTTTCACGAGATGTGGTGGCAGTGGGTTGAGCGAGTCAGTCAAAACTACTTGGTTTTGCGCACTTGCTCTGTAACCTATTTCACTGAATCGCTCTCATTTCAATTGAAAGACTTCTACTTCTCTCATACGTTCGGTTTTTTAATAATTTAAAGGTCATCTAATTGGCGAAAAAAAAAACCGTTGACCCACACAGCAACTTTTTGCGATCCAATGTATTTACACTAGCTACTTATTAAATAACTGTAATTCCTCAGAATATAAATGTGACCTTTAAATTCCCCAACTTACTTCTAATTTCATATGTTTGAGGACAAAATGTTCCTACTACGTTCTGTGAAAATCCCTTTACCTTAACACACATTTTATAGAAGCATTGTTAATTATTGCAAAATGTTTTCGAGATTACGTCAAAGACAAAATTTTGTCTATTTACTTCTAGGCGCCTCAAACCGATTTTTTTCTCTTAAATACAATAGTCTATTCTCCTCTTAAGAGGCTTAGCTGTTCCGGAAGATAAACAGGGGTAGTATTAATACTTTTATCCGATATTGGTTAGGACGTCTGAGTATATTTTAATATATTTTACGTCAGGCAGATTTAATTGTAATACCAAGCTGGAAACAGTCTCTTTTTTAAGAAAATGACACAGCAGTTGCCTTCTTTTGCTTTGCTTCCCGCGTCTGCTTCACCGTAGTTTTCAATCATCTCCTTAACCTTCTTCCATCTTTCCTTCAAATGGTCGGCTTGCTTTACAAACGGCTCGCTGACTGTAGGGTCCAAAGTTTCGTTCTCAATTTGCTTGCTTAATAAGACGATGTGATCCACCTTGGCCTGTTTCTCCTTGATTTCTTCATATCGCGTCTAAGGAAAAAAAAGAAGCCTGCTTCACTGACTATCAACCACATTATCACTGTTACTATCGAGTAACGTTGCAGTTTTAATGACTATCAATAACCTGATTTTAAATGATTTTAACAATAAGTATCAAGGATCAGGTGTTATGCATACACCAAAGTTTGCTCTTTATCTCTCCTGATCGACGCTGTATGCGAATCTGCATTTTAAAAAGAAATAACCGCTAGACATTTCCTCATGAGCACAAGACCCGCTGCTAGAGGGCAAACGGCTCAAAGCGAGGCACAAAAGGTAATCTTAGGATCTTTTTACGAGTCTCATTCCTTAGGCCGGCGTTAACTAAACTCGTCAGCTGAAGCCTGTGCGCACGTAGTGTTGTTTCTTTCACTTCCCGATCTAAGGACAGTTTGTTTATGATTCAGAAAAACAGTATGAAGAAAACCACGTGACACTTACATTTACTTTCTGCTGAACCTTTGTTGCTTTTTGGGAATCCATGTCAACGCTGAATGATTTGACAAGTGTCTCTGATTCATCCATCCAGTCATGCATGGCTTTACTTTCTTTTCGAAAGTCCTTTATCTTCTGATTGATGAGTGACTATTGAAATAAATTTGAGAAAATTAATACGTTTTAGAGGTAAACCAAAAATACAAGAACCTTTTTAGCCAGGCAAGATCAAACAGGTTCTTATACATGTATGTGAGTTTGGTAAAATTATGATCATAGAATAAAAAAAAGTAAAATTCTAATTACAGAAAATAAGAACATAATTAAGAACCTACTTAGAACTACTTAGCCAAAACTATCATCACTCACTAACCCAAAGAAGAAGAATCTAATTTCCCAGCGAAGTTCTTACCTGCCGGTTTTTACTGTACTACAAAATGAGACACTTAGCGAAAGCTGTCCTAACAACGTGCTTTCAAATGCCCTTATAGGTCATTAACATATTTTTTATACTTTTCCGTCTCAGATGTGTTCACTGCATGCCTTGATTATAAACACTGTTTTGAAAGTTGAGGAAAAATTTGCAGCAAATGATGCTGCTAAAGGAACAATAAAGGGTTTACCCCGGTGTCAACCTGCTAGCAGAGCCTTTCTTTCACTTCATTATGGCGTACTCGTGCATGGATCGAGAAAGGTCTTTGTTGAGCATGTGCTGATTGTTACTGGTGTTCAGTTTCCAACCAAGACTAATAGCCGTGCACTTAGCACAGCAGGCTCAGTCATGACTTAGGCCGATTTATCAAAAAGCGGATGCTCGCAGTCGAAAAAACCAGTTTGACGAAAGAAAACAAGATTGACTAGTCCGGAACGATTTTTCGGCGACTTCAAAAGTTCGATGTGGTTCAGGCAGAGCCTCCTATTAATTTTTCCTCTCCACTCAAAAAGACTCTGCAAGCTTTGCTCGAAGGGTACCTACTTACTTCGTCAAGTGCGTGTTTTGATATCGAGTGCAACGCGAATTAAAGAGTGCAAGAAAGTCGTGATTCATGATTTATTTGTTGTTATTATTTTTTTAATTATTATTAATCATGGAGTTTGAAAAGTCGCTTTACCAACCTCGTAAGTTGGTTTCTTTTTGAAGAAATGATGTTTTGGTTCCACAAATCCTTCATCACTTTGTGAATCGTCATGAGGTTCGTCAGGACTTGAATGAACAGCAATCACACTAGAAGCCACCATCGTCTCATTAACCGTAGTAGTTTGCTCAGCGTTTCGCAATGCTTCAGCAATCCTAACAGAAGATTGAAATTAAAACCGAAATAACAATACTTTAAAATATTCCTGAAGGACTTAATGGGAAATATTGAAACGTGATGGCCTAGCCTGGCCCGAACAACGGGTAGGGTGAAATTCTTTCATGCCACGGGCATATAAACTTGTTAATTTTATTGTCCACTTTTATGGACCATCTTTAAATCTAACCACTTCTGTTACGGAAGGGTAAGGCCAAATTTCAACAATTTTTAAAGAGCTGGAGATTTAACTTTTTTCTTGTATTTTTAGGATCATGTTTTTCCAAGAGTAAAAATGTACAACCTGCATTATGATCGAAAAGATCGAAAAGGTGATGTTTCAAGGTCCAGCATTTCACTATAGCAAATCAAAGGATTGTTGGTTTATATATGGAGTGGAGTAGCAATGCCATTGGTGGCACTGACTTAAGAATGATATGGTAATTAAGCTATTAACTCCTTGTCGGAACTTGGACAAGGCTCTAAGGGCCTTTTGAATAGTTAAAACAGTTTTTTCAAAAGGAAGTAAATATAGCCCAGGTTTGAACGACTGATCACTATAATTGCATTTCAAATTGTTTTGGGGGAAGATACCTTTGTTTCCTCTTTTCTGCATCTCCTATCAATCCCTCTAGCCTATCCTCTAGCGCCTTTGTTTCTCGTTGAATCGTTTCACCAGTTTCTTCGGTCACAAGATCTCTCCTGTGAACTTCCCTGGCCACATCAACTGCTGCACTGACAGAATCCTCATGTGATGCTATCTTGTTTATGATGTTCTAGCAATGTCAGGGTAGAGTACACTCAGAAAAGTGGATTTAGTTTGAAATCAAAATGTCTTACTTTTGGAAAAATAATTGTGCATAATTGAAACTATAAAATTTGAGGTGGTGGGAGAAGGACCTGCTACAACGTATATCCAAATCAGATGAACAGATTAAAGAGTAGAAGAACTGCATCCCTTCAAATCATAGCCTTTGTTTTTTGAAGCTCCCCAAACGAAATGGTACGAACCAACCAGAATTTTTGGGATTTCCCATGTACACTAGAATAAAATATTGCTCGAATGAAGTGATCATGAGAGACAGGATGAGTTGCATGGATAAAAAAAAGATTTATTAGCCAAATAGAATCCCCTCGCATTGAAATTGTTTTAGAATCACTCAGAACTCGAACTACAAGTCATTTTTCTATGGGCCCCACTTATTCGCGTGATCCGTCCGTTGTCGTGGAGACAAGAAGCAATTGGCCTTGTAACACAACACTGTTGGCAATACTAACTTTACTCATATGATCTTAGCCGATCACATGAATTGGAATAGGAAATACTAGACGGTTGACGCTTTCATAAAATCAGTTCCGCCGAGAAAATTCCGCTAACACTAATGAAAATCAACGGCTATTCCTGCAAATCGATAGAATGAGACTTTGACTGATCATGGTGCCGTTGAAGAACACTCACCAGCTGTAGATTTGATTTTAAAAAATCTGATTGATTGTCGTTATTTCGCTTAAGTTTTATCTAATGGTTTCTGTACTGTACACGCTGTGGTAATGAAGCATGTAATTAGCAATCTAGCTTAAGGAAGCCTATAAATGTAAACTCCCAGCCTCGTTAGGCTTCCTTCACATTAATGTACAATAATTGTAAAGAAGGAAGCCTAACCATTAAGCCTAACCATTATTCAACTTTTGTTGCGTTTAATGTGTGAGTGACCAAACAAACAATTAAATTTATAAATGAAATAAAACGAAATACGACGAACATCCCGAGTATCATGATCTGCCCTCGTAAACAATCTAAACGACCCTGTCTACTTACTTGTGTCCTCGGCTTCCATGATGTATCACTGAATGTTGCGCCCCGCTTAAAAACTTTCAGCCCCAACATGAACCTTTTTTACGTCCTTTTTACGTTCGATTTACAAAAGGCGCCAGTGCGCCATATAACTTCTTCAGAGAATCCGTCCAAACAACTCAACAACGTCATAACTTTCTGAAGTGTAAGACTACGGGTCATAGAATTGCAATGTCGATTGAACACTTCGCGTGACATTGGTAAGATTTGCTAGAAAACACGGTGATGTCACTTTCCATTAATGGACTTTGGATTTGCTTAATGGACTAATATCCCATCATTTTAACGGACAGAGATTGAATAAGCGAGAGATGACATCGTTTTTTTTTTTTTTGGTTAATCCTTCAAGCCCCAGTATCCACATACAAATTCTCCAGACTGATCTCCATACATTTCTATTAAGAATTGTTTAGAATTTGGTTTAAGATCAAAGCGTTCTTAAAATTCTCATAACCTTTACTCTTGATGATCTGCTGATGTTGTGTTTAGAAAATTGATGTTAGTTATCCGTCTTGGGACCTAAAGGATTAAATCTTGCCGAGCTGCACAGGCTGCACAAAATTTTTTTCTTTAAAATCCTCTTATATTTATTACTGGTCCTTACAAAATCTAAAAACATCAGAGGAAAATTTCGCAGGACACCTTGATTTCCGGACTGCAGGTAACACCAGATGACTTGACTTGATGCGAAAGCGTTGTCAACTAATAAATGTAGATGTAGATGTACCAGGAACATAATGGAACCTCGTATTTTGTTTTGTTATTTGTGTATTTTCTTTTTTTTTTTGCCGTTTCATAGTAATTGGCTGTTTAACGCGGTTATTCATGAATAGACACGTCTGTTGGGACAAACGTTGTTTGTTTTCTTTTTCTTTTTTATCTCTCTCTTTCCCTCTTGTCACAAGAGCTACATTATTATTCTTTATATTGTGGTCGTTGCGTTGTTTGTAGTTTATTGATGCATATTTTATGCATGTTCATCCATATGCATGGCCGAAAGAGAGCTTTCAACTGCACTTTCCATCACGAGTAACACAGACATGATTACAACACAACTCGAGTGAAACATTAGGTAGCCGCTCAAAAAGAAGAGGGAGTAAATGACAGCAAATACAAAGGAAGCACGGACGAATAAATCTGAAGAAGATTAAAATGTCTAAAATGGATTGCAATTAGGGTTTGAAAACTTGTTAGCCAGACAGTTTTACTAAGTTAATTTTTGTTATTTGTAACGATTTATATAAAGCTTGGAAGACATATTTTGTTTGCCAAAGCTCTTGGGTTATTTCTTAAGTTTCATAGCGAACTGGCAATAGAAAATGAAGTAGACAGCCTTGACAGAGGGTGCCAATGGGGTTAGCAGTAAACTGATATCTGGCCAAAAAAAACAGTAGTTAATTGATAATTGGCCAAAAAATTAGTAGTTAACTGAGAATTGGGTACCCGCATTACCACCCTCTTGACATGGGTCCGCCAATATTTAACACAGCCCCTTTAAATTCTATTTACCTTGTGCCTTTTTTCTTCTTCGCGTAGCGCGTTCAGGTCATCTTCTTTGATTTCAACCGCATTCATGCTCTCCTCCAGTTCATCAAGGCTGTTGCTGACCCGTCCCATCCACTCACCACCCATAATCAAAATCGCTTGCACCAAGCTTTGTGAAGGATTAAAAAAACATAAGTTTTCTTGGAAACCGCCCACCTACTCCTCTCCTGAGCCAACATTTTACCCTAAGTGAGAAGTGATTGTTAATGTTGGCTAAGGGGAGGGGTAGGTAGGCAGTTCCCCAGAAACCTAAATTGACCCCCCCCCTCCTCCCCAGGGTTAGTGCCGAAAGTCTTTGATTCTAAAAAGATTTTTTTATAGCCTTTTGAAAAAAAAATTAAAACTCAATCTTCAAATGAAGAATGATCCTTGCAGTTGTGAACGCAATTTATGCAATTGCGTGACTAACCCTAAAAAAATTAAGGACTTCAACGGGATTTGAACCCGTGACCTCGCGATACCAACTGAGCTATGAAGCCACTGAAAAGTTGGTCAATTATGTGTTCATATGTTCCCGTGAAAGAGATGAATATAAATGTATATAAATCATATAAGAACTGCGAGGATCATTCTTCATTTGATTTCATTTCAGCAGTTCTTAAATGATTTATTTTATACAGTGTATACATCTATAACAAACTCAATTGTGTTTTGACGAAACAAGAGACAAAAGAAAATTTGCCTAGAGGACTTCTCTTTGTCTGTCATTAATTTGCATTCTGTCTACTTTGAATTAATAAATATTACTCAACGAAGGCGCAGTCAAAACGGAAAAGGTTTTGTGATTCTGGTGTTGGATTTATCCATAGAGTCATTGCCAGTTTCGCTAGCCGAACAAAATGCGGGCTCCGCGGATGGGAATATTTATAACACCTATAAGGGTGAAACCCTACATTTAAGCCAACCGCATTTTTTTGGCCAAAGCCAAACCGTCAGATTTAACAGATTTTCATGGCTCAAAGGTAGCCTTATTGACGAGGTCACACTCATCCTCGGAGACCCAGGGGCAGATAGTGGGGGTGAGGGAAAGTCTAAATGGGCGGAAAGATATGGCACGAAGAAAAGTAAAGAACGGAAGAGACCAGACCAGACCACTTCCAAACGGTCGTCGCCGTTCTGACTTCTGATTGGGCAGAAAAACTCAAAAGTTTTCTGGCACCAATCAGAAGTCAGAACGGCGGTGACCGTTTGGAACTGGTCTGGTAAGACATTGTCCCCAGGGGCTCTTCTCGCCTTTCTTTACTTTTTTTCGTGCCATACCTTTCCGCCCGTTTAGACTTTCCCTCGCCCCCACTTTCTGCCCCTGGGTCTCCGAGGATGGGTCAAACTGAGCTTTGTACCACTTGTTACTAAGTGTACATAGCTTTAAATACATTGAGAATGCAAAACCTACCGCTGCTTATTGACTTCATGGGAACGCCACATTTCTTGCCAACGATCATTTAAGTCATCGACCTTTCTACGCAGCCTTACACGACTTTCCACGGTCATCACATTCATACTTTCGCTTTCTTCAAAGGTTTCCTTAACCAAGATAAAATTGTTGTTCTCCTGCTTCATGTTTTGCTCCAAAACCTGAAAAAAAATTTTCGTCAAGGGCAGTGGTGGCCAAGGTGAAAGAGACCCTAAAGAGACCCCCCCATTGGATTCAAATTTAAACCGAGGCACACAGAAATAATTATTCATGAGTGAAAACCTCTCTCCCCCTTGGCTAAAGGTTTGAGTTCGCCGTTAACATATCTTAGGGCCTGTTCACAAGGAGGTGGGCAACCCCATGTAGCTAAGGTAACCCGCTTAGGTGGAGTAACCTGCCTGTCCATATAATCTCTCATTTTAATTTGATCACGTTTACATGATGGCTGGGGTGACCCTCCACATGTTATCTCACCTATATGGGGTCCCCTACCTCCATGTACATGTGGCGGGGTGAAAAAAGCCGGTCGAAAGGTACAGCTGTAGGGAGATGTAAAAAAAGAATAAGTTTTTCAATCTTGCTCTCTACTTTGCTTGGAAGCTGAGTGATATCATGTTTATTTTAATTATCACTTTCCGAGTATTACCACAATTCCCATACATTTACCATAAGACTGCCATCAGGTGATAGTTTACCCAAAAAGAAAAGTGTGGGCAAGCGTTCTGTTAGGTGAACAGATATCACCGTGATTAAGTTCATTCAATGTTTCAAATAAACAAAAATCGACAAAAATTAATGCAGACGCAATGGATCGTGTTTAAAAACAAAAAGATTTCACGTTGTAATCTTCCGCTTCGTGTATCTTAATCTCAGTTAGATCTGCGTACCTGAATATCGTCTAGCTGCTCTTGTACTTCCATGACTGTAGACCCAACAGCAGTAAAGTTGTGCAACGATTCCTCATCCAGCTCATCCAATGCCTTTTCACAAGTTTCTAGTGATGCGTTAAATTCTGTCGAGGACTCTTGTTGAATCCTACCCGAAGGAATGAGTATTTGAATGTAATTACTGAATGTAACAACTATACAAGTGACATCTCTTTTGTTCGTCAAGAATCGTTTTTTTTTTTCTTATTTACTTTATTTACGATTTAATGTTCCGTCCATATACTGTGTCGAAGGTTGTGTGTTCAGCTTCAAAATAACCTTTTCGAAACTGATTTAGGAGCCAGTCAGTCAGTCTTATTTCTAAGTGAGTGAGACTCTCTAAAGAGACCTTCTTGAGGTTACATTCCACTCTGCTTGCTTACCTTTCCTTCTCGCTGACTGTTTTTGATGCAGTGCCAGGTCGCGCAAGCTTCTTGATGGATTTCATTGAATCTGTTATTTTGTGTTTATTGGTCTTATCTTCATCTTTGTGAAAAGGTGAGATAACCTTTCGTGGCGGCTAGAAAAATGGGGAAAAAGTTACGAAGTAGATCAGCAATTTCAAATAAGTCTGTTCAACGAAGCATTTTCTTTAGCCATACTTTCCCTTCTGGGGAAGAACAACAGAAAAATAATAACGGGTTCGGCTTAGCCGTTTCATTAAATTGCAGTACCATGAGGTTTGGTTTGACAGTGACTTCCACGATCTGAGTTTCCTTCTTTTGGTCAGGCATATTCTTCAGCGCATGAATCCTACTGTACAATCTGTATAAGAAACAGAAAGGTAGAACCTTTTACTTTTTATCAACAAATTGTGATTAATTACCATGAAGCTTAACGATTGCAAAGGACATCCTGAAGGAAAGTGGCGCTGGCTAAAAAGATCGCAGTTCTGGGAAAGAGAATGATTCTCAAATTAACAATGATAGGGTTACACTAATCAATATTCACCGGCGATCATGGTGATTAAAGCAATCTGATTGGTACGCTTTCTCGGGTATTGAGCTTAAAAATCTAAATTAATTAAGGAGAAAAAAACAAAAGTTGCTTGCGAAAATTCTATGCGACGACAACTAAACAAAGAAAAGTTACCAAACACAAACAACGCTCGCCTCGACCCGAGCCGTCATTGACAGCTGGTCACGAAGAGAAACTTCGGTTTTTGGCGAGAGGCAAAACCACCAATTTCTTTTCTTTCAATTTCTCTGGCAATTCCTTCCAAAGTGGTTACGCTATAGTTCGCAAAAGGATTAAAACTTTTCCTACGTTAGTCATGTTTGAATATTCTGTAAAGGTCGAACTCTTGCTCCTATATATGTTCACCGCTACATAAGTAGGTATTTCTCACGTAAATATCATCCAATCCAATTGATTTTTAATGGTTTTCTCTCTGGCACTCTTGGAATCAGTGTGTATACTTAAGCCACTGTTCTTTTCAGTCTAGGTGAATTATGGCGTTAGGACTAAAAAACGTTAAACATTTTCAACATCTCGTTACAAAGCACACTACACTTGACCATTGCTCTCTCAAAGATATTGACAGTGCTACGCACTTTTATTTGAATGGTCCAACTTAGATGCAAAGGACCATACTCTTATTTGATATTAGTCGCTCTTACTTGCTTTGCGCTTCCTCAAGCTTTGTGCTGATTGTCGTGAATCGAGTACTCAAGGTTTCATTGATTCGTTCCACCCTCTCCGCATCTCCTTGGTCCAAGCGACCGCTGTCCAGAAGAACGTCAGCATCACCATTGATTTGTTGCAACTGAGGTTTTCGGCTTTGACATTCCTTTATTTTTTCCTGGTTTATCATATTCAACATAAAAATTAATTTACAAGTGAAAACAAAATTAATAGGCCATTTGCACGATGGCGTCATCTTACTACTATGACCAGGATCCATCAGGGTTTTGCTTTCTTAATGTGCAAATTAGGGCTTTTGTTATTTAAGCCTCACTAGGGCTTCCAAATTTAAATATGAAAAGAAAAACGAAAAGAATTCTGGTCGTAGTAGTAAAATGACGCCATCGTGCAAATGGCCTGTTGTGGACTTTATAATTATATGCAAAATGCCGCTATTGTTTGTTACAAGCATTTAGAAAGAAACCCAGGGGAAGAAATCAGCAACTATTGAACAATGTTTAATTTTTAAATGAAATCAGCTATAACAAGCCTGTTCCGAAAATAAATTAGCGACTTCAAATGGTGACGCTGCCAACCAATCCAAAGAAGGTTGTGAGACTGTCTAAAACACACGAATTATTTAGAAGAGGAACTGAGTTAAACACAAGTAGTATTTTTCTTCCTTTTTTAATCCAAAATAGCAAAGTGACTGTAGAGAAACAAAGAAAGACAAAATTACCTGAACTGTGGGTAATTTTTCTTTCACTTCATTGACAGTGATTTCGTTACCGACCTCTGCGTTAGAAATATTTTCTGTAGAATCAAGCCATGGACGAAGGGCGTCGCATTTTTGATACCACTCGTTCAGTTTCCGGTACTCGTGATCAACGTCCAATCCCAATGACTCCAGACTGAAAACGAAAGAATCATTTGGTCGGTTTGCCACTCGTAAAATGAGCGTCATTTTACCATAGCAGCTTGACTCGAACTGCTTAGTTAATCATTTAATGGAAAAAAAATTGACAGACTAAGACTTATAAACATAGCTCAGTGATAAAATATCACATCACACCATGTTTAAATAATGCTTACAAGTTTTTTTTGAGATGCAGTTACATAAGGGAAAGTAATAAATATTAATTTAAACAGAAACAAACAGAAAAACATGCCCCGGTTAACTTTCTTTTTTCAAATTAGCATGATTGTCTCTGATAGATTTTACTTCAGCACTCAAGATGCCTTTGAGACATTTATATGCAGGTTTGTTTTCTTCAAAAGAAACCACGGATCGTTAAAAGATCCCAGATTTCTTTAGGAGAAAAAGATTATTTTCAAATTCATTGATTATCCACTAATAAAAACCAAAGGAAATTCTATGCAAGTAATTAGTGTTTGCCCTTTTGGAAAACTTGCTGTTATTGCATCGATATTTTTCCTTTTAAATCATACTGTTTGAGAGGTTATATCGGAACTCAAGCTTGAAGATTGATGTTTGCTCAAACTATCAAGTAACCTAACGCTCGATAGTTTGTCGGAAATATTCTTCGACCCCGTCGCAACTTAACTGCTTTTTAGGTACAGTGTTTGAAATGTGACGAGACATTGCAGTGTCTTGTATTCGATATAAATTTTAAAAAGCAAATAAAAACTGACCTGTTGCTATTGTTAATAACCTTCAAATTAAGTGAATTCCAGCGACTCGACAGATTGTGTAGACCTTTGGTTAGTTCATCATTTTGATTTGAGTCCTGCATTTGGCATATTTTATACACCAGTTTCGACAGCTCATCTGCTGGGTTGATTTGCAGGATGATGTCGTCTATTAGTACCTGAAAAAAAAGATTATAGCATTTTCAGATACGCTGCATATTTTATTCAAAATGAATTTGGAAATAGAGGAGCAGGAGAGGAGAAAAATCCGGTGTTTCCAGGGAAAAACCCCTTGGGGGAGGGAGGGGGAAGCGAGGGAGTTAATGAATTATGTAAAAAAAAATTCAAATATTAATCATTAATTCAACGCTCTATTGCCTAAGGCACATTTGGATTGAACGGGTTTTCTCGTATCCCTGTAATAATTTAATTACCATGACCACTAATACTACAATTAGCCTTCTTTCTCTATCTAAAAGGTAAAAAAGGCAGATTTCAAACAATTATTTTTCTAACCTGAGATCAGGCTCTATTTTCGTTTCGCTTTGAAAATTACATTCCGGTGGGCAAGGCGAAACGAAAAGAGAAGCTGATACAAACCTTTAACGAAATGTCTGCCGCCCACTTTTTTGATTGATTGACATTTGCCGAATCAGTCAATCAGAATTACTTCCGTTGCTTGTTTTTCTAGTATGCAAATTTTTCACGCGTGGAAAAAATGCAGACTGGCTGACTTAAAAAATAGCTTTTATCTGTTAATTTTTTCAGCGGAAAATAAAACAGTCAGCACAATCACATTTAACTTCTTGCGAGATTAAGGAAGATCTCGAAGGTTACTTCTGTTGGCGTAGAAGGTAAAATGTTTTCGAAAAGACGGCGACACGATGTTCTACTAGTTTTATTATTTTGGCTAGGCGCTCTGGAATTTAAAATACTGAAATCTCTATTTTTCCGTTGTCTTGATATTTTCCTCGGCAATTTCCCCCGATTTTCAGTACATAAATCTTTAAAAACAAAAGCAAACAGCCAACGAGCGAGGACACCAGTTTTCTTCGTTTATTTTTAACAAAAAGCGTAGTCAAACAACCAGTCTGTGAACACTGAAAATTCCTTGAACAGCGATGCGATATTTTCGTCTAATACTTCACAGTTGGCGATGAGGTTTCTTTCGCAGTGGGCCTCCGCTTGCGTACCCCGTTCAGAGAAGTGATTCCCGGCTAAACTTTCAAATGAAACCAGTTTTAAGATGGACAGTATTTCGATTTGCACCCGTTTGTTGGTAAATCAAAATGCACCTTGTTAGCGGTCAACAACTAGCAGAGAGATTCAACTCCGCGATACACTCACTTTCCGTAAATAAAGCAAATCCTGAGAAGATATGAACAACCACATGTATTTTCTGAATTTCCATGGCACATATTAAGGCATATTTTCCTACCATAAGACCATAAAACAATAAAAAAAGACGGCAAAATCGATCCTTCTCTCAACCGACGAAGGATCATTCACGAAAGCAACCACGCGAGGAATAAGCGCTTTCAACTTCCGGCATTTCCGACAATCAATCAGATCTTGTGGCATTGTTCTAACAGCCAATCAGCGTTACGGCCAAAATCTGGCCGTAACGAGCACAAACTTGAATAGTTTGTATCAGGCCCAATTTCAGCGGTAGCCGTTAGAGAGAATGTATGAGAACCGCTCAAATTGGGCCTGATCTCAGGTTATTATTTTTCATGTGCACTACATAAGAGTTTTTTGTATTTTGGCTTTTATTTTCCTTCATTAAAAGGTGGTACAGTAAATGTAACAGATAACACATAAAGTAATACAGAGGCATTAAGACACCGTTTAGATGACTAATTGCGAATGGAAAAAGGGATATCACTATAAGCATTAACTCTCAAACTGGGAAAAGTTACAGCTAATATAAACTCAAAACACGCGATGTTTCTTTTTGTTCAGATTCTCTAATTATAAAATAATTTATCCTAACCTGGTAGTCATCTGTGTCGCTAACGAGCTGGTTTAACTGAATATGGCTCCCGCGGACTTTCTTTTTGGCCCATGAAGGTAGGGCTTCCTTAACCGAGAAAATGAAAGAGATCTTCTTTTGCTTCCTGTGTTTCTGAATCTCTTTTAACTTCTCCGAGGTCCTGACAATGAAACAAATGAAATAAACATCACTAAAGCAAAGATGAGCCCACCGTCCAACAAAATGACCAGTAGAAGCCTTGAAAATCACGTGATCTCGGCTGAACACGCCATACAGTCAGGTAAAAGAGAATAATTGGACAGAGAATGAATCTTAGGGCGTTGACCGGGATATGGGAATTTCTCTTAAGGTAATTTAAGAGGTTGTAAATAAACGAAAGTCTAATTCAAGAGACGTCCGCACATCTTACATCAAGTCCACGCGCTACTGCCTCAAAGCAAACAACCGACGCAGAATAGTAAAAGTGACTGTTGAATTCTCTCGTGACAACACTTATCTCAAGGTCTGGATCAGGCACTAATAAGTCACAATTAACAGGTGGTGACATCTGTAACCTAGTCCAATAAAGCTTGCTTTGGGCATTGGGCAATTGCGTATTGGGAAGCTATTGTTTGGAGGTCACTCCAGTAGTTTCCCACGCAGAGAGGCTTTGTGGGACGAGACACTCGAGCAAGTCTTTGCAGTAAGTTCTGCATGCCTAAATGACCCTACATGCGCAATTGCCAAAGACAAATTTCCAAAGCAACGTTCATTAATTAAGATATTATTACGGTCATTACCTCGTTAACTTTCTTTTTCCATCATTCAAATATGGCTGCCAATCAAGTAAGGTACTGTCACTCTCTGCCTTAGACATGACCGTGCCAGAGGATTGTTTGTCCTAAAGAAAAAAAATTTACTTCTTATACACCGATTTTATAATATTTGCAATATGGGAAATGAGGGAAGCCTTTAATCCTATGTCCTGACCACCAGAAGTACTCGTAGAACAGCTATCACTGTATAAGCTAAGAGTAGTTAGACAAGCCAGTTACTAATTATATTTAATACAAAATAAAATGATAAAGGCATAGGCTCTAAGATGTGGCCAGGAAACTTTAATGTCTTTCCTAGCGGCTTTAAGATGCCGACAAAAAACGTAGACCATTTCGATACTGTCAGCATCAGTTTCTGTCTCATTTTTCTCTACGCCTTTTTCTTTTCACTTCGTTCGTAATTTTCTTTTTTTGTTATAGTTTTTTTGGTTTCTTTTTAGTCCTAATCAATGTTAATTTAGCAGCGTCAAGTTAAGGTTATAAAGTTGCTTCTCCCGTTTCCTTTCTTTTTTTTTTTTTTAATTTTTTTAAAAATTTTTTCGATAATGCAGCAATGAATCTGAATATATATCCTTCCGTTAATGTTCATTAAAAGGACCCTTATAATGTGTTCTCTAAGAGCTAATGTTAACTCACCATCCATTTTAGAGATTCACATTTCTCGGCTCGATCTTCGAGACCTCTTAGCGTCCGGCTGAAGGCCACAGCTTTTTTCTTAAACTCCTCGGCCATGTCATCAGTACTTAATGAAACAAATACAACGAACATAACAGTAAAAGTAAGTAAGTTAGTCCCAAAATATATATCTGCGAGGACGAGGGTTAGTAAAAAAACCAGGGCGTTAAACCTGACACAAAAGGAAGCTTAAGCAAGCATGAAAGCGAAACGTCAATTAAGAAGAGAGAACTACCCCTTTCCCAGGCTTCATCTTAATGATTTCACCCCGTTCAATCTGTCAAATGTTGACAGATTTTAGTGTCGAATTCTTAACCCTTTAAGCCTTAAGAGTTATCAGTACCAAATTTCTCTTTGTAATATCAATGCTTTGTAAAACAGAGTGGTCATGAGAATTACGGACATGATCACACAAGATGAATTTGCTTGATGTCTTATCAACTTCTTCCCACAACTTCTGTAGCAAATAAGTAGGAACAGCAAATGAGAATTCAAATTTTGATCTTAGGGATAAAGGGTTAAGGCTATGTTCACACTATACCGGATAGCGCTTACTCCGGCATGAAAACCATACTGGATAGGGATTCTGGTACCACACAAAAGAATGGTGATTTAGGCGCGATTTCTGTAACGGAGCGAAGCTGCACCACGCTAATCTCGAAAGTGGAGCGCCACATATCGGATAGGTTCTGTGCCACACATCGGTGTAGTGTGAAGGGGTTGTTGGACCGTTGCGAAAGTGAATAAATAGGGGCGAGGACCGGACAACTCTAAGATGGAAGTAAATATTCAAGATCGAGGATCGGGATTTAGTTTATCGAACCCTCTCCGCGAACTGCTCCGGCACGATGTTCGATTTGGTTAACGACTTGTTCCAGTTCTGTGCCGTTGCTAAGGGTCCTCAATAGGTTTTACGGGATTCGGGATTTTCCATATTTGAAGCTCGGTATCCCGGATTTAAAAGCAAAGACGAGGCGAGATTCGGGATTGAAAGTATGCGCGGGAGGTGGAACACCAAAAATAACCCTGGGGATTACGGGATTGAAGGACCCGATTGGGGACCCTCGTTGCTGTTCATACTCTGATACCGGATAGCTTTTTGTATCGGTTCGAAAAGCCATCCGTTCTTGGGAAAAAAAAAAAAACAAAGATAAGTACCTCAAACCTTATATAAAGGTCACCTTCTGAATGGAAACTTTGTAATTAAAAATTATACCTCGAGCCCGAATGGGCTGTGAGTCAATAGCCCATGAGGCCGAAGGTCGAATCGGCTTTTGACTCAGAGGCCATGAGGGCGGGAGGAATAATTGTTTTAATAAAATCCAACAAGTTGGTCAAAAATATCGAGAATAAAAAAAATTTAGCTAGTTGAAGCTAGACTTTAATCCTTTTTTGCCGCCAAAAAGCCCGCGCTTTTCGCTACTAGTGGGCTGTATAACATGTGTATAGCCTAGTAGTAGCTCAACCAATCAGAACGCAGCACTAGCTGGATTTTACTAAGCGAAGTTATCTTTGCAAGTTATGCTGTAAATTTATTACTTGTCAAAGATAGGGAGCTATAACCCCCCAAACCCTCGCAATTTTGGATTTAGTATTCAAGGTTTCAGTGCGTTGCAAATTTAATCTAACAGCCTCAAAGCAAAATATAGAAACTACAAAAAGAAAATTCAAGTGCTTCCATTAGGAAGCATACATGTACACAGTGGAAATCGGATTTTGATTGCTACAAATCCGCATGAATTCATACCCTTTCACGGTTAAGTGGTTCAATGGCTCGCGCCATTTAAACAAATTATAAACATCATGTTTTGTATTGAGAGTTGAATTGGTTTTTATCTAACTCCAAAGAAAAAAGAGCTGTTCTTTCTGAAACAGAATAAAGTGTTTTAAACCAACAAAAAAGGAAAACGAACACCAGATCTTGTACTGTGACTGGTAAATTGAGTGACGTATATTCTAGAATGTCATTTAACCAAATTTAAAGAATATATATCCTTAGCCAGTGGCATTCCATTGAGCCAATTTTCGGTGACTTCAACTGGGAAAGAGAAATATTAAAATAAAATAGTTCCCAACACAACGAATGTACTCATTGAATATGAGGTGTCATTACGTGGGCACTTTAACAACACCCAGTAATATGTTTGTTCGCTACGACATTTCCTTGATTGAAGTGTGCAATGAGTGCATCAAAACTTATAAACACAAAGAGCCCGAGAGATTTCCAAAACATACATTGCTAGGGTTTTATGACTTTTAAAATCTTCGAACATAAAAATTTTTTAAGACTATAGTTTATTTTATACTATAGGGCTATGCAACGTAGATTTTGTACAAGTCTAATGTGATTGCGAACTGACGGCACACCTTTGGATGATATGCTAAGAGCGAATAACTTAAATACAGTGTTGAGTCGTCTCTTTAAAGCTCCAAATTAAAATTAGACTTGTTTCTTTGTAAAAGAATAAGCAACTAAATTTGGAACTCAGGCGTATGATAGAGGTTTAATCGTAGGATTAATAACGATATTATGTGGCAGTTTCACGATTGTCAATGCACTATATTTTTCGGTGGATACTTGTTTATTGTTTTACACAATTCATGCACCATTTCCCTACAACTCACTGTCTTTAAAATACTCAAACCTTGTAACTGGCTTACCTGCGAACTTTGTATTTCTGCGATGTCATATTGCAATTGGTCCTTCTTGGCCAAGAATGTGGCTATTGCAAGAGTAAGGATACAAAGCGTAGTGGCGACTAGTATATATTTGCATAACGGGACTATATGAACAAAAGAAAACAATAGATTCCTTTGTAGTATGTTTATTGTTTTCAGTTTCAGAGAATTCAACCTTATTTTGTAGCACACAATACGGATGAGTGATTTTCTTAAGCCATAGAATATTCTCTGTTGGTGTTGCTAAAATTAGTCTGATTTTTCGTCGAATACCACACAGAGGAGGGGACAGAGGATTTTGGGGAAACCGTAAATTTTTTTTTGAAAGGAAAAAAGGGGGATGGTAGAAGTTTCACAAGACAGATAGAGAGGAAGTCAAACCTTTTTAAAGCGCTAATTTGTAACATCATTAGCTGATAAACCATTATGCAAGCCAACGGCCCTTTCCAAGTTCAAGTTGATTACAAGTTAGAACCATTTACTAGAAAAAGAAATATCATCATCATCAACGTTCCTTTACTAGCTCCTATATCCTATTAATAACATTTTAGATTATTCTTCTTCGTTCTCTTCTTCTTCTTCTTTTAGGTTATAGTTGTAATGCGTCCGTCCTTGTTTACAAACAATGACATTGCCTACAGGAATAACAATTGTCTCCCACGCAGGATAGGCAAATCGCGCAACTGTCGTCAGTGCACAAATCGCTGCAAAGTTCCCATGAATTATTTTGCTCGTGATCGAATTGGCTTTGACTTTGGGTTCGCACCAACATTGTAAATCACAAGCTTCTGTCGCGTGACAAATTTCGCGATGAACTCCCCCCTTTTCCAGGCCAGTTGCTTCATGTGTATTAGCCACGTAGAATAGTTCCCTTCGACTTCCTCTAATGCACTTCCTATACAACTTCCTTTAGTTTTAATTCTTTTAATTATTCGAATAATTATTAATTACTCATGTATCAAAGAATGGAAATCAGTGTCAGTTTAACAAAGGAAAATTGATATCTGCTAGGGGACCTGTGAATGGCTGTGATGACATCGGAGCGTAATTTTTTGCGGATTGACGATTTTTGGTGTTTTGCGGGAACTACAGCTTTTGCGATAAGGCCAGTGTAATTTTGTTTGCAGGGAATTAATTTTTGCGATTTTCAAGAAGGCAGGACTGACAATAAATAACTTCAATAACTAACCTATAGACAAATATTAAGATCTAAAAGACTTCGATGCAATAACCGGCCTTTAGTATAGTTACTACTCTTATCTTTTGTTCAAGGGCTAGGGTCGGGTCCCCGAATACCGACAAGGAGGACACAAAATATTTATTTTCTGGAAATTTGGACGGTCTTTCAGCTCGTTTGCTAGTAAATGATAAAATATGCACGATAGTTCACATTTTATAAATTTGACAGATTAAAGGCAATCAAAGTATCTCGATGCAGAGTAAAAGCAGGAGCTGGTCATTTTTAGACATGTTTATTATCTCGCCATGTTCGTTTAGTGCAGAGTATCTCAAAATTAAATTATTTACAATTAACGCCATAATTTGACTGAAAAGTAAAGAATAGTCAAATAGTCAAATAAATGGAATCTACAGAGTATTAAGTAAATTCATCATATGAAAGGTTTGAACCCAGGAATCATTTCAAAAGTACGTTGAGTTTTGACCAATAACAACGCGACGTAATTGACCAATCAGATCAATAACCAGAGTATAATGCCATCAACTGACGTGATACAACTCACTTTGACCCTGAAGATGACTACCACACAGGTTGTCGAAACGTCAGTCACTGTCAACAACAACAGTCGATCAAACTCAAACTGCTGTTTTCCTGATTTAGTAAATATTTCTTTTCATTCAAGTTTTCATCCAATCATTCATCATTCATTCATGCATTCACTTATTCACTGAGTTCATTGAGTTCATTTCCTCGTGATTTATTTATTTAATAATCATTCACTTATTCAATTTATACCAACTACCGGTATTGTTTAGTGAGTTATTTCAATTTTCGGGTGGTTTGCTTGCCACTGGCTCATCCCCCTTTTCGCAGTAGTAGCCATCCAACATTGACTTGGAATCTGTGGGAGGCTTTTGGGGGCAATCAGTGCAAGTCTTATCCCTCCAGTCTTTCCTGTAGGTGTTTCCAGTGCAGCATCCGAAGGCAAATTCGTCCTTTCGGTAAACTAATACTCGTTTTTTGTTGGGCCTAGGGAGGAATCGGAGCTTCACTTTTCCAATGAGAAGAAGATCTGTGGCGGGATTCGGAGCATTCCAGGTCAGGTCTCTATCGCCCGTCTCTACCGTGTAACTAAGCTTCCATGTTGAAAGAATAGTGGGCATAATACTCTTTGTAAGTGGTGGTACTCTCGTGTTTGTGTCACAGACCTTGGGGAGATTGTTACAGAGGCTGTAAGGGTTGACAATTTCTTTTCCATTTGGGCATCTATCGTAACCTTCGCTATATATGGTAAGGTAGTTGCTGTCCTCAAACGGAAGGTTGTACACGATATCGGCGTTTTCAGTGAACGCGCTGCCAGCCACAGATGTTAATTGAATTCGGGTTCTCGAGTGCTGTTTTTCATCGCCCTCTTTATACTCCCTGAGAGGAAGATACAACTTGAAGCTTTCCACAAAAGGAGCCAGCTGTTCCCCACGCGCCAGCCAGTTATACTTCCGCAGCAGTTCTCTCTTTGCAGGTATCCGGAAGGTAACAGATTCTCCTCTTGCGAGGCTTGGCAGATTGATAAAGCCGATGTCACCTACGAACTGAGGACGCGTCGGTATGTAAATAAATCGTTCATCCACATCGTACGTAGTATCAGGATTAAAGGCGACAAGGGTATTCAAACTGTGTTCAGTAAAAAACCCAGTAGAGGAGCATGCCCCTATTTCAGTGCCTTGATTTAGATATTCCAGTTTATCACAATACAACGCTGCGTGGGACTGAAGCCGATACTGAGTCATAAAGAACCCCACCATGAGCTTGCTCGCATCTAACAGATCATTGGATACTGTGATTGACTCGGCTAACTTCTTGGCAACGATGCCACGAACAACGCGGGCTAAGGCATCAACCAGGTCAAACTGAAAATCAAATATATTCTCTCTGAGTGCAGCAAACTCGGCTAGCGTTCCTTCCAGATTTTCACACAGCAACATTCCTCCTACGACACCCTGACTCACAGCAGCTCCGACTCCTTGTGCGTTGAACAGCAGGTCGCAAGTCGATGCTTTGAACGCAGCCCATAAAGCATCATTTTTAGCCAGCTGCGATCGATTAACCTTGGGTGTGTATGCTCCATATGCCTCGACAAACTTATCTGCATCAAACCCAATTTGGTCAATCTTATTTTCCTTTATGGCATTTACCATGACGTCGAGATTTGAGATCTGGTTTGCGTTCTCTTGAAATGACTTCGCCAGAGCCGAAGTATCGTCATAAACTTGGTAGAGATTGGCCATTAGAGCAGAACCTCTTGCAAGCTCTTGAACTGCTCTAGCAACTTCCGCTGTTTGCTCATACACTTCTCCTGCCTCAACGCCACTAAAAAATACTTTTAAAGGATTCATCTGTTGTGCAATTTTTAGTCCGAGAATAGTACTTTCTTCAATTACTTGAGCCGCTTGCGTTACTAATAAGGCTGTCATTGCAGCTTTTACATCTTTTTCGAGCTTCTCTGACAGCGTGGTAGCCTGTTTATCAAATTCTTTCAATTTGTCAGAAAGGAATGTGACGTCGGCTTGTGCAATGCCTTGATCGTATTCTGCAAGACGTTTGAAATAATTCGAAATTCCCTTCACTGCTGCACGCAGATTTTCGTCTAGTTTTCTGATGTTTCCTAGAAGCTCGATATGTTTCAAGGCGTTTTGCTTAAGTTCAATCATCTTGGCATGATCAATTTTGGAATAAAGACGCAAGTTACGGGTTTGAGGAGGATTTAGGAGATCGTTTTTTATTTTCTTCAACGATTGATATTCCTTGTGAATGCTGCCAACATCACACATGTCTTCCGCTTGCAGCTCACTACAGGCTAAGGAAACAAAACCAAGCGCGTTTTCCCTCTTTTGTACTAATTCCATCGCCTTTTCTAGGTTGGAAAAGGCGTTCACAAATACGGCTGTCGTGAAAAAGTCTTTCCAGTAAAAGGTGCTTCCGTACGCCATGATCAAATTTGCCATGTTTTGAATGTCTTCAAGTCTTCGTAGTATTGCAGTTTCGTCAGGTTGGCCGAGGGAATTGCTGCAAAAGCTTTTTGCTATAAAGTCACTTATCTTGTACCAAAGTAAGGCCCCCATCATTGGAATTGCTTTCTCTATATCACATTTGTTGTCCTTCGTGCAAGCATCTTTGGCGTTTGTGCCATCAGTGTCCCCATAAGGAAAAGCCGTCTCAACTCCAGAGCATTTTTTTACACTTTTACAAATCTTTGCCGTGGAGAAGACGAATGTATCTTGTTTCCCTACATCCTCTTTAACTCTTGAGCACATAGTTTCTATTGGTAAGGACTTTTGGCTTGGCTTCTTTGGAGGAGGTGAGAGTAGAACAAGCAGACAACGATAATCATAAGAAGCCCTCATCGTCCTTAAGATAAAGCCAAGACCACGAGTTTCATAATTTCGTTTTAGTTTTTTGCTCGCAAAAAATTTGGTCACAATAGGTTCTTCGGGGTCTTTGAAAAGTTCTCTCAATATGTTTTTGTTAGTTTCCACGATTGATAGATCGAGATTATCTATTCCTTTCAGTTGACCCGGGACGCTTTTTAGTACAGAGATTAGATCTTCAATCTTCTTGGAATCCATACTTTTCTTGACGTCTTGGAGATTGGCAATGTAGGAATCTCTTACCTTGAGGACTTCCAGAAGTTTCTTGGCCCAGTTCGGATCGCGCTCAATTCCATTAACCCCAAGAAAAACCACAAGAATCACGGCGATAACGGACTTAGCTGTGACCATTCTGGTCGGATGCCGGGTAATTAAATGTCACCAGTCCACTTTTAAAGATATCTGCAATTAATAAAATTGATTAACGACAAGAATTCGAAACGAGGGAAAAATAACACCGTAGCTGACTTCATTCTCTAAGATGAAGCTTTTTCGTCAAATTGGGTAGGTTCAAGTCGATCTTAGAATCATAGGAGTTAAAGATTATGAGATTGAGTTCGTTTTTTTTTTCTTTCGGTTGAGTCGAGGAATTTGGCAAATGTCAATGGAGTTTGTGGACCAAAAAAACACCATGTTTGCGCTAATTTACAGGATCTGAACGCTAGTAAAAATTTCAAAAATTTATATATGACAAAAAATTCTCGAATAGCATAAAAGGGACACAAAAGACTAACGCATCACCAAGTCGCTCGCAAGCTATGGGAGAGTCATTGTGACAATAGGACCTTCCGATCCGACAACAGCGACGGCAATGAAAACGTTGCTGTATAGTAGACTTCGCGTCCTTTAAAACTTTTTCGCCCTTATACAAATTCACCCAGTTACTTGAAAGGAGGAAAGTTAGGTTGGAACTGAAGAGAAGGGACCGCGTCCTAGTTTTAGTTTTCCGTTCTCAAGTCAACTCAAAATTTGGTCATTTAACGTTGTAGTTGTGCAGGGACGGCAAATAAATGTAGAAAAAAAGCGTGATGCACGTGTTTTTTTGACGTTCCCATTACCGTCGCTGTCGTAGTTTCGTTAGGTCCCTAAGGATGTAAGAGGACCGAATGACGAGAAATTCTAGCATACAGGACAACCGCGATGTCATTAAAGTATGAAGTCGACTCTTTCTTACCGGGACAACTCTACAAGACTATCTTTAATTGACTCGTAATAAGACAGACATCACTTTTAGACACTGCCTGTCCCAAGTATGTACGTCTTAAAAATAGTTGACGGTAGTAAGCAAGCGATGAATTGCTTCTGAACAGTGCTCTGCTTTTACTCAAAACAAAGCCTTTTATGTTATGTAACTCCAACACGTTTTTAGCTAATTCTGATTTGCCTGCACGTATAATAATTTTTTTAGTTCAAATGACGTTATTGAAGCTTAAATTTCGAAGAGCGGTCCGAGCAGCAACAGTTAAGATAAATTGCTTAGCAAACAGTTTAAAATCTGCGAAGCTTTTGTTTGTTTGTTTCTTTGTTTTTTCATAACTTGTGTCAGTAGACATTCCGCTGGACAATGGAGCTATACTTTTTCCAAAACAAACAACAAACACTCTCCATGACTATTTTACAAAGTCAAACCAAATTACTCTTGTTTGAAAGCTCAATGTTACCGCCTTTTCTTACTTCAGATGATATACTTAAATTTATCGATATTTTTTTCCGAAACTAAAACGTGAAAAGCAAAAGGAAAGTAAATAAGTAAGTATTGAAAGAATCTTACATTATGTTATTCAGAATACCTTTAAGAAAGGTATACAAAATGAGTTGAATTACATATGTATTTTGCTGAATCCAAAGCAATGAAGTCTATAAAAAAGTTTTATCATTCACTGTATGAAAGACTGTGGCGACAAGGGAAAACTGAATGGCGAAAATTGCTGACAGTCATTAGTGTTTGTAGTTCTAGCGGTCTTAAAGAAATAAATTAAAAGGAAGCATTCGATTCAGTCGAAGAGGACAGAGAAAGGTTAGCATGTACTACCTTATAAAGATCCTCCTGTAGCTTTTACAAACTTCCAAGAGAATTCTTCACTCTCAGTCAAGTACACTGTGATCAACTGGGCTTGAGGAAAGAAAAGTGGACCTTAACGAGAAATGAAATCCCTATTCTATGCTCCAATAAATGAACACTGACGTCATTGGCACAATGTTTATGTCATTTTATTTGTTCTTCTTTGGTGGCAAAGAGGTGACTCAGGTCGGAACGATTACTTGGTCATTCAAGTATCCTTTGTAAGAAGTTTTAATTAGTTTTTCTGTTAGTATTTCGGTCTTAGTGTTTTGGAAAGGAATGCGTCAGTTGTTCATATTCTTTGGCTATGTTGCGGTTCAATGTTATCCTTGGTTTAATTTCTATTTTCTTTTGTTTTTAACTCATTATCATACATTTTGATACCCCAAAACAAAAGAAAAAAAAATTAAAATTGAACCAGTACAGCTACAAACACTAAGCTTTAACGAACACTCGCGCATTTTTACAACCCTCTTACTTTCATTATTGAGAAATAGCTTCAATCACTGACCTATGTGCCTTCTCTATAACTGATGCTTTAAGCAAATAATATCCCACATTATAAGAATAAAAAGTTCTTCTTTAGTGATATAAAATAGAAGATTCTTGTTGTTATAATTTCAAGTGAATTCAAGCTTTGTTTGGGACCTTTTTTTCTTATTTTTCTTTATTCATGGTGTTTTAACCGGTCCGCCACAAAGCAGTTAATTAGTTTTAAAACAAAAATCACATTTTCAAGTGTTCCTTCAACGTTTTTAATTAAAATTGGCCAAGAAAGAAAACACATGCTAAAAAGCTGTTAAAAGACCCAGTAAATATTTTTTTCGCTAGCTCTTTCCTTACGTTGTCATTTATCATTATTTCCTTAAATTCAAAACATATTGGGATATTTGCACGTTTTCACTAATCTTAGACCCAATGCAAAAATCACTGCTTTATTAATATTCTTTTGTTGAAATGGAATTTAGCCTCACTAGCCTCGTTCTCCAGTACAAAATTCAAAAGAATACATTATCTCAAGCGAGGCTAGTCAAGCTAATTTTAACTTCAACAAAAGAATATTAATCCAGCAGCCATTTTTGCATTGGGTCTATAAGGTGAAGTAATCTGTTTTAATGTCATGTGTTTTTGAATCATTGTTGTGAAACATCCAAGAATTCGAATCGCACTTTTAGAGAAGGGGAATTGGTCCATACGTGTGTAATAACATTGTGATTTGGATTGTTTTAGACATTTATAAAGTGCCTAAGTGTGAATTATATTGATATTTGGAAGAATTTTTGTTTATGTTTTAGAACAAAATGAACGCTCTTCCCTTTCAAAAGATGACCTTATTTCCAGGTACCGGTTCATTTTTCCAAGCTGTTGGTTTTACTAGTGAGAAAACCTGACTTGAAGCACTCTAAAAGTTAATTAAGAAGGCTACAGAAATGACATCATTCTACAGTTTATTACTTAATGAAGACTGCATTGAAGTGACTGCACAATTATTTTATCACTTGCCTTGGGGCAAATTAACAAAAACTTGAGTAATTTCCACTCCTTTACAACCGTTCTATCTTTAGGTTGAAATTTCCAAGGTAAGCCTCTCTGCAATTGTATCTTGATTGTGTGTCTCTAGATTGTAATTATCTGAGCACTTTATATCTTGTGGACAAATTCCCAAGAAAAGGAGGGAAAATATCCACCTTGATGATAATTGTCTATAGGTTACCAGTAAATCTACTCTGCAAGTTTAGCTCCTTTTTTCTAGTTCCGCTTCGTCTGTTATATTAGCTGTCTTATGTATCTATTTTGCTGTTACTTTGAGTAACGTGTATACAAACAAATTTCTTGTTGAAAATTTAACTCCATTTCTCACTTTACAAGCGTTGAAAACAGGCACTGTTGTGAAAAAAAAAGGGGGTTTGAAATGGAGAATTGTTATGGGTTATTTGTTTGAATAAAATTAGGAGATGAAATTTTAGGGATCGAATGTACAAATACTATGAATTTTCAGAATATATTGTTTTGAAGCTTTATCTTGCTGTAACCTAGAGAGAAAGAGAGAAACATCTGTTCAAACCAGTTTCTTGTTGGAAGGGGTTTTTTTGTTCTCTTCAATCACGTTGAGAAACAAGACACTGATGTGAAAAAGAAGTTTTGCATTGGAATCGACTGTTGTCATCAGTTGTTGTTTTGTTTGACAAAACGTTTATAGAACTGATTTACCAGTACCAAAGAATTTAAGGGAATATTATTTTAAAGCTTGAAAAAATACATGTTATGTTTCAACGTTGTTATTTGTTAAATCTATTTATTTAAATTTCATTTCAGATACAGGAATCAAGAAGTGCATGATGCATACTCTTCTCCATTCAGCTCTTCTTTTTCTTCTCCTTGCTGTGCTCTTCTCCGGTAGGTGTACAATGAACGTTATTATTTGATAATAAATTAAAGTCATTTCTCACTCGCCTTTGATGGTCCAAATTTTGGTCCTCTCACTGTACAGGCCTGCCGAGTTTAGACGCAACATCCTTCCTCTTTCCTCAACTTTGCCTTTGTTAGTCATTTATGTCAACAAAAAACCAATGTTGACCTCTTTCACTGTGCTTTTGTTTGATTGCTCCGACAAAACAAAAATCAAAAGTGTCGGATATTCAAACGAAATCAAACGTAGGCCGTGGTTTAAGAAATTATGCGACTTCCGAATCTCATTTTTCCTAAGTAGGTTATTTTGAGAAGCTAAATGTTTCTCCAAACTCCACTTCACCTGATATACTTCCATGGAACTGTTCATGATATATAAGCAACGCTGAGCAAACTGAAAATGGCTCAGAACACTGGTTAAACCCTCTATAAATAACCGGCCCAAAACGTATGGGATGAAGAATCGTCTGTCCTGTTCGTATTTCTTGTTCCCTTAAAAGGAACAAGTATATGATAATGTTTTTCTTTTCTACAACGTTAAGATCGTCAAGTGGCAGGTAGATGCAGTGAAAAAGGTGTTGCTGATACGCCCTGGGCAGCTTGTCTCGTTGCTGAAGAAGGAGATGTGTGCCCACACAATTTTAAGAAACTCGAAGATGACTTTGCCTGTGAGCCATACGGTTCAAGAACGCCGCCTTATAAAAAGAGAGTATGTTGTCTCTTGGGACCTATTTTAGACTTACAGGTACGTGCCGCTTTCGTCATTATTATTAATTCAAATTGAAGGCGGCAGAAACAATTCTTCGTTTCTCATCACCTTAAGTTCCCTGGTATATTTTTCGCAACAAGCTAACACTGATCATTGATTTGAAATATTTCCGTCAATCATGATCCTTTAATAGCGAAGGAACATATATTGGGTAAATGTAGCAAATAATGTCAGCCCTAACCCTGAATCTTTTTCATCGAGATCCAGGGCTCACCATTCTTATTACAGAAAATGAATCGAAATATGATTTCTCTAGAAAAGATGATAGTGGTTTTTCTTTTTAGGAGAGACTCATGTTCAATTAATCTCGCTTTCTACATGTACGCCATTGTTCTGAAAAAAGCAGCGTTCTGAGATTTCCATGGGCAAATCTGCTGATCATTGGGACTTAGTTTATGGAATTGAGCCTCCTTTTTCTCGAATTACTCAATAACATTAATTTGGGACAATAAAAATCACAAGTAAGAGTGTCACCGAAACATTTGTTTATGGAAGGTCCTTTATCATTCTCCGTTTCTTGATTATTTTTCTTAACTCTCTTGCAGATTAAAGATTCGCCGTGTTTGGCGGGATCTCCAGCTGGCGACCAAGTGGAAAAGAAAGATAAACGTTTAAAACACCACTGAAACTCACTGCTTGAAAAAGGGAAAGTGAATAAAGTATAAGAAAAGTGTTTTGATTTTGCTCTTTCTTGAATTATTATAAATGATTATTGAGATCTTGGTGTGCTGGGCGTTAGGGAAGTTTGTGTTCTGACCGCACATACCGTGACGGGTCATTCAATCTGAATATAGTTTTATTGAAGATGATTAAGCCATTCATCGGTTTCAAATGTACAATTACATCAACTGTACTGTGTATCCCTGCAAATGCTGTAAGTTATATTAAGCATAGGCTCTGCGCTAGAGTCTGTCCCAGAGTGGGGGAGCCTGTGACTTCACCGGTAGCAAAAGCTACCTAAAACCCTATTAGATGGATCAAAAATAAGTATAAACATTTCGGTTCCCAGTTAATGCGGTAGAACAAATCCCAGGGGAGCCTGTGCCCCACCGGTAGCCAAAACTGCCTAAAACCAGTTAAGATGGGCCAAAAATAAGTATAAACATTTCGGTCCCCAGTAGCTCCCACTTAATGCAGTAACGCAAATCCTGGAGATAAAACCTGATAAAGTCGAAGTGCACGTAACGAAATAAAACGGTTTTGGTTATGCATTGTAGCAAAAATAATAATAGACTTATATTTTTTGCCCGCATGGTCACTTGACTACTAGAAGGTTAATGATTGGTATATGGTAGTTAAAAGATGAAGAAAAAAACTGAGAATAACGTTTAGGAGATTACTAAAACCAAACTGTCCCATCACACAACGCCCGTCCACCTCCAGTCCCCTGATCAATGTTAATTTAGCTACTACAATTTAATACACTGATAACGAAAAAAAAAATTTTTAATTGAACTTTTTTTCACTATTGTGCTGTTTATGTTTCCTTCTTTTCTTTCTTTTTGCTTCCAGCTAGGCATGGTGCATCTTTTATCTAGATAAAAACAAACAAAATAATTGCCTCGTTATTTCAACTGCTAAGACTAATAGCCGACGCAGTACTATTGACTTTCACTCGGGACTAATATTTCGAAAACGCAACTAGTTGTCAACCATGGTCGTGTTCAGGACTACACTCACCCGGACGATCACCTACTCCTCCCCTAACCCAACATTTTGCCCTAATTGAGAAGTAAGTGTTAATGTTGACTTAGGGGAGGGGTATGTGGGAAGTTTCCCAGAAACCTTAACTGATCCTTATATTCCACTACTTATCAATCAGATAAAATAACATTAGGGCGTGACTATTGGGCCCCAAGTAACCCATGAATAAGGCCCTACCTTCAGATCAAATGCTGGTGTGAGAAGGCAGCACACTCTCTCTTTCCAAGGTGGAGTTCGTGTACCATAAGGGGTACAGCTAAAGTCGTCGTCAAGCTTTGGAAAGCCATGTGGACAGCTTCCGTCTGCTTCGGCCACCAGACATGCCGCCCAGTCTGTATCAGCAATGCCACCATTTGTCTTGTCACATTTTCCTTCTACTTTTTCTGAGAAGTAAATTCCAAGAAAAAATATAACGTCTAGCGTTTTGGAAAAATACATTCTTCGAGTGAAATATTGACATTTTTTTTTTAATCTGCAGAAAATTGGAAGAGCTGTTACCAAAGCAATTTGCCTAATTTTTCAGCCAATTTTTTTTAAACAAAAAAACTGCAAAATTGAAGTATTTCAAGCAAAATATTCGGTTTGGAAAATCTCAGAATTTATGTGCCCCAAAAAATTAGTAGTTGCCTTAAAGTAAAAGAATCGAGATATTGTGCCGGTTTTTACTATTGTTCTGACTGGTTGAACAATTGATCAGAGATTTCTTATTCAATTGTACGCTGGTGAAGGCCTATTTCAAGTCCTCTATGACTGGTGCACTTATAATTAAATTTCAACCCTGCTCGCCATGAAGCCTCCAGTAGCTCAGTCGTTAGAGCTTTTGAACTAGAATTTGGAGGAAGGTGAGTTCGATTTTTTTCTGAGCTTTCTGGTGTTAGAAATATCCTTCTCCCAAAATAGAAAACATTAAGTTAAACAGCGCGAGCCCAAGAAACTGATAATAGCATTACTTGCGTCACTCTATGGAAAACCGCTCTTACTATAACCCAATCTTAAGATGAACTGTCAGTTACTACGATCAAGTACCATCTATACGTCTTACCACAGAGAAATGTGAGAGTGAAACTAAGCATCAAAGCAAACCTGAGCTTCATATTTCTTGCACACTATGAAGAAAATATTTGAAATGCACATGTTATAGGCGGAAGATTCGAGAGAGTTTTTAGCGGAGCGCTACGCGGGCGAAGCGCGCACTAGCGTTGCCCAATAGCTAAGAAAATTTACTTTTCTATCCATCTGAGAAAATTTGGTTATGACGTCAGCGTACTCTGGGGAAGGGGGAAGGGAGTCAGGAGTCAGCCCTTCAGGGGAGAAGAGTATGTTATAACGTAGCCCCAGAAATGTTAATAGTAAGCTAGTGTGGATAATACCGCACATTCATGTTAAAATCAAGTGACAGCTGTCAAAGCAGGGTATTCGCTGACCGGTATTACATGACCTTATCGCGGGCTCAAGTTTTGACCTATTGTGTTTACGCGTCTTCCACTGACAAGTTTTTAGTTCTCAACTGATCGCAGGTTCAAGATTAATTTTTCAACGCACACAGCACATGAAATAAGTTGTGCTTATTAGCTAGCGACCGAACTTCGGACGCGAAAAGTCAGCCTTTTGTAACAGTAGGGAAGGCAGTTGCTATTGAGTATTTCTCTTTATTGACTTTATTTAGGATGGCCACGCGTTGGTCACACTCTACGTCCCATTCGTATCCCAGATTGGTCAAAATTTGCAGGTGAATTCATGTGGCATATATTATGAAGCTGGAAACTTGTTTACTGGTAGCTGAAGCTGACCGGGATTTCGTCGTATCTTTTCAAACGTCTAGATCTACAAAATTAAATACATCTGCTATCAAGAATCTTTTGTTATTCATGGCTGGCTGGTTTTTGGTTGAGAAATGCGCCGCTTGACAAAAAAGTAATCGGAAATCATCGTTTTCAAAAATAAGTTCCCCTTCGTACATACTTCACCTTGCTGAATGCGAAACATAATGACGGTTCAAAAGTGTAAAGCGATTTTGGTCTTACTTGGTGGCTTTCGATAGCTGCCTCTCGACTGGTAAGCTTAAGTAATTTTTATTGTATCTGACGTTTTTTTGTTTTTGTTTTTTGGGGGGGGGGGGGGTCATGAAGTCGAGCGTTGTTTATGCCGTCACTTTACACATGTTTGTAAGATTTCAGTCAATGATCTGACCTACCACAGAACTTAAAAAGTCTTCAGACATTTTCTAACCGCGACTAGAAAGAAAACGTTCTGAAGAATATTTAGTTATCCTACTGGTCATAAAAAAGAAAGCTATTCTTGCCTCGAGTACATCTTGAAAAATAGCAAACACGTCGAAGCCGGCTGAAAATACTTTAGCTTAATCAAAACTGCAAGGCTTTATTCATGACTCGGATTTTCAGGGACACGTCACTCTCAATTATACATGTTTTCGTCAAAAAAGAAATTGATGTCCTTTTAACTGTTTCATTGAATTATACTTCTTGTCTTGATTGTTCGTCAAAATCTCTTTTTAATCGCTTTGCCGGTTGTTGTTGTTTTCAGTCTTACTTGAATCGTATGCAGGACTGCAGGAGTAGTCAAAATACCGCGTGTATCAAATAGTTTAAAAGATTATGGAGTTCAAGAAGTAAACTGCAAACGAAAATGATTCCGAGACCTCTTCCCACTAGGTGTGTTCGATTTGTTAAAGAATACCTCCTTTATTTTGAAGCGTACCTGTTCATTCAAACACTCAACAGCTTTCTTTGCAAGTTTGGCGTTTGGCAAAATCCAGAAGTGGTTAACCGGACGGGTGATTTTGGAAATTGAATAAAATAAGATTTTTTCGAAATTTTTTGCTTTAAGCCCATTATTACCCTGCTTACTACATAATGGCAGATTGACCACTGAACAGTTCCTTCTAATTGTGAATTCTCTATATGAAAACTAGTATATAAACGCGTTTTATGTTGTTGTCCGTTTTATAATTTGTTGTGCAAGGGAAGCGCGTGCTTCGATCGTCCTAAATATTGAATGAGTACAATTTGTCTTGTATGATTATTCTGTGAAAAGCTGCAGAATTAAAAGTAAAACAGGGCAAAAAATGACATAATCTCTGTCCGAGGTCTGAACGATAAGCAAACAACGCCTGATAGTTCTGTTTACATCAGAGGTGATGAAGGATGGTAAACACGCTCTACCAGATTAAAGTAAACTCGTAGCGAGCCACACACAAAAACATCCGGCCTGATTTTTCATTTTGGCCTTTCCTTTGTTTATTTATTATTTTCAGAGAGATAAAACCGATAAGTTAGAGAATAAAATGTAAATAATTCTGTTAATTGGCTGCCACCGAGGAGTATCGTGTCTTGAAGGCCGGCTTTATAGCATAAAAGTATATTTCGAGACTGTCCAGTTACTCTTATAAAATAATGGTGGTGTGGGTGGGCAAATAGGTTATTTTGCTTGGGAAGAATTTGTTTTCCACACCTAATTTACTGTGATCAAAGGTGATTGCTATTTCCGGGTTGTATATATAAGACCATTTACTCGATGTAAGATTTTAGATATAGTTTCCTACTTGAACTGTCTTCAAATTATTATTTTTTTCTCTAAAATCACCCATCCCACCCTTTAAAGTCAGTTTATTGTTTGATTTAAATTATAAAGTTATTAACTGGAGCTACGCTTTTACCCTGGCTAAATCTATATATTAAATTGGTAAAAATCATTCTAAAATCTTATTAGAGAATTACGATCTTTATGTATTTTAAGTGACGTCTACTCCGTCCATTTCTTGCCATTTTGCTGCTAATGTTGCAGTGTGAAATCTTGTTAGGGAGACAATAATCAAGATCAAAGTTTGCAAGAATATCCGTCCATTGTTTTATTGACTGAAATCACATACGTAAATTTTGATTTTGGTTTTTGTCATTTTTTTAACTGTATTTTCCCCAGAAAAATCAAACAGCAAGGACAGTAATCCAAGCTAGCAGGAAACAGACCAGTTGTTTATTTAGAAATAACACTAGCTGAAGGAGAGATAATTCATTATATTGTGAGTAATTCTGGTGACCCATCGTATAAACTCTTGATCGAATTTTAAAAAGACAAAATTGATTTGGTTATTTAGGTGTTTAGTGCATTCAAATACAGTCGCTTGGTATTTCCTGTATTTTTGTACGTAGTAAGAGATTCCAAGGACTTTGTAGGATTAAAAGCAAAACCTACCTGAAAAAGACGTTCCAAGACTCCTTTGCGTTCAGTTTAGTGGCTTAAGCGAGTTTCTGTTAAGCACGTTTTCGATACCCGGAGTTTTAAGCGTTAAGTAATAATTGTGAACCCTGGGATGTCCAATTATTTGCTTCGCTTCAATCACCCTTTACTGGACTCAGCTGGTACCAGGTCGGCGAACAATGGCATGTCTGGTTGTAACGACCAGGAATGAAGATATTGCTTGGTACACCTAACACAGGTGTCAAGAAAAATGTGTCAGGTGCCACGCTTTCGTTAAGGCAATGATGTTTGCAGAACTTACAATAGGAGGCTGCAAAATTATATTTACTCTGACGAAAGACTAGTGTTCGAAACGATAGATTTTCTACTTGACCTCCTTAGGATGGAAAATGATTTTATAAACACAGTTAGTTGATGAAACTCAATTTTTGTTTCTCTCTCTCACTGACAACACGCTCCAGCTGTTTGGTCTTTTTCATGCGAAAGCACACGCTTTTTAAACCAAAAATGGAATATTCAGAGAGAGTGAACGCACCTTTAAGGGCTCTTATTGCTTGCATTTTGAGCGTTCGAAAAACGACGTTTGAGGTTCCGCGCCTGTTTATGCGCTTTTTCATACCGATTTCACATTTATTCCAAATGATCGATGCGATCACCCACAGAAAACGCTAAATCACCAGCGATATTGAAGCCATCGAAATAAATTTTGTTAGAATATTGGCGTAAAAGCTTTTTGACTCTCACTTGATTTATTTATTCATGTTGTGGGCGGAATATTCAGACGACAGAAATTCGGGATATGTCAAACAAAGAAATAACCACCTTAGGTAATTTCAAAGAGTTTTCTGTTTCTTTACGAGGTGAAAAAGATTCATTGATATAACAAGACATGAAGGGCTCTTTTTGCTTGTATTTTAGGCGCTCGAAAATCAACGCTGAAGGTTCATCGCGCCTGTTTAAGCGCTTTTCCATACCGACTTCACATTTACTCCGAACGATCGATGCTATCACCCTCAGAAGGATCGATCAAACGCTAAATCAACAGCGATATTGAAGCCATCGACATACATTTTGTTAGAATATTGGCGTAAAAGCCTTTTGACTATCACTTGATTTATTTATTCATGTTGTAGGCGGACTATTCAGACGACAAAAATTCGGGATATGTGAAACAAGGAAATAACCAGCTTAGGTAATTTCAAAGGCATTTTTTGTTTCTCTACGAGATGAAAAAGATTCATTGATATAACAAGACAAGACGGAATAACAGCAACCTTCAGAGAGCAACTAAGAAGGAAAGGAAGAAAAGAAAAGGTAGGATCACAAGATTTTTTGAACAAATTCTTTTACGACGAGTGATAACTCTAAGCGGAAGTTGACGTATATATCGCGCAGGATTTTTGATAACATTATCGCCAAATGGACCTTTTGCGTCCAACACTTTTTTTTCGGTCAAAAACTATCTAGCTATTATTAAAACCAAGGGTGCAACCATCGCTTTTTTTTCTCCTCCTTATTTTTCTCCTCCTTATTTCTCCTCGCTTCTCTTTTTCTCCTTTCCTTTTCCATCGTTAAAGTGATTTTGGACCTTATCGGGTTAAGAAACCTGCCTTTTGACGCCTTTTCGTCTTCTGGCAAATTGTAAACCACCCTTTGTTTATTCGCCACCATTGCCTGAGATTTAAGGGTAGCCTCCAAGCCTCCTCTTCTTTAACTGGAATTGTAATTTTCGAAGTACATGACCTTTAAAACATGCTAGGGGAAAAGGCTTTCCTGTGTTTTACCCTGCTACATTTTGGAATGAATAGACTGGAGTGTCTCTTCAAACGCATTAAGTAAGAGAAGAGTTAACAAGGATGAGTTAAAGAAATTAGGTGAATTTTATACCAAATACCCCAGGGCTCTACCGTCTTATCTATTTAACAATAGATTGTTGCCTAGTTAACGCAGAGGAAAGATAGAGAATTTGATTCTCAATGACAAAATTCTTTTATCAATTATCGATGTACCCTGCGAAGCGCGGACGAATTTCCGGTCGTAGTTTCTCTCCCTTCGCAGGCTAGTTGAAAATAGCATTAAATGGCTATTTATGATATAACCGTTTTCTACTAAACCCATTTTTCTTAGGCAGAACTGTAAAAAGGAAACCTTTTTTCCGATGCTGCAGTGTTTAACACCCAATGTGGCCAAAATATTGGTCGCACTGGCTTTTCTTCTTCTGGCATCAGCGACAGACACTGGAGCAAACGGCGACTCCAAGTGGGCCAAAAAGCTGCTTGATGTTATCAAGGCAAGGGATGCTATGATGAAACCGTTTATCAGCCTCTCCGAAGAGATTACTACTCCTAATATGGAAAACGTCATCGCAACTTTGCAGAAGGTTAGTTCCCAGATTAATGGACTGGATAATCTTAATATTAACACAGTTGAAAAGGAGCCTAAACTGGTGAAAAAACTGTTTGACCAACCGGAAGAACCAATGGTAAAAACACTGTTTAGAAGCAACACATTGGAATCTCACTACAAAGAACGTGGACTTGGATTCATGCTGAAAACATTCCGGGGTTATCATTCACTTCGGTGCATCCAAGCGATAATCTCTGGTCAAAAGCTTGGTGAGGGTTACGATATTCCAATAGAAGCTATGTGCTCCCGATTAAAAGAAGATATAATCGAAGAGACCACAGATGATGTCCTTTCAACGGCTAAGATCTGTCAAAGCGTGAAGCAGTGTTCTGGATCCACAACGCCTTTTCCTTACGGAGACAATACCGACGGAACAGACATCAAAGTTGCTTGCACAGAAGATAACAAATGCGACGTGGGGAAAGCCCTCCCCTTAATGTCCGCCCTACTGTGGTATAAGATAAGCGACTTCATGGCAAGGAGCCTTTGCCATAATTCACTTCCTGAATTTAAAAAATCCTCCTTGACAACAAAATATGAAGAAATTAAGACAATGGCAACCCTGATGGTCTCCTACACCAGTACCTTGCATTGGAATGGTTTTTTTCGTGAGGCTGCAAGCCAAAGAGCTTACTCCAATCTAGAAACAGCTATGTCTCTAATCAACAAACGGATAACCTCCATGGAGTTTACATCGCTGGCCTGTATAAAACTCGAAGCTACAGACATGTGCACTCTCGGAGACATTTACAAGTTATATGGCTCGCTGCTGAAATTGAAGAAAAACATATTAAGTCCTGGAATGACCAAAAACTTGCGTCAGTTTACAAAAGTAGATCACAGTAAAATGCTACAGCTAAAAACGAGCGCCTTGAAGCATCTAAACCTGTTGGGTGAAATACGTTCTGTGGATGAAAACTTAAAAACCTCTGTCAAAGGGATTTCCAAGTATTTCTATGGACTTGCCAAATTTGATGAAGATATTGCAAAAGCAGATGTTACCTTTATCTCGGACAAGCTTAGCGAGTTCAGGAAAAAATCAGACGAAATATCAAAGAAGGTAGAAAAAGACATCAAAAACGCCATGGCGGCGATGGTGACCGTACTTGCAGGTCAGCTGGTTGAAGAATCTGTTATTCTCTCATTGAAAATTGCAGAAAATACGAATCCGTTGAAAGTTATTTTTGGTGGTGTTGAGGTAGGCGATATCTATGAACAGTTAGCTGAGGTGGCAAGAGCCGCCCAGGAACTTACACATGGCGTAGCCCTGAGGACATCGCTTGTCAATGTCATAAAGGACTCAGCTAATCTTGCTAAGGACTTTAAGGACAATGCTAATCAGATTTCAAGTATGCAGACTCTTGTAAAGGCCATCGAGGCAAACAAGGTGGATGAAATTGGCTATGATGCGGACAAGTTCATAAAGGCTTATAGCGATTACACTCCAAAAGTAAACCGAGCACGCTTGGCGAAAAACGATGCGTTGTGGGCTACCTTCAAGAGTGAAACGTGTGATTTGTTATTTGGAGCGCAAGGTGCTGGGGCCGCACTCGGACAGGGTGTTGTCGGAGGGATGTTGCTCTGTGAGAAGTTAGAAGGAACTCTGGCAGAATTTTCTGCCCTTAGGGAAAACGTTTTTGATTTTCAGTTCGACCTTGTTGACTCCCTAGCAGCTGTAATCCGTGGTAATGTTGGCAAAAAGCTATCAACATCAATTGACGTGTTGAATGACGTTCTTGAATCAAGCAAGCTTATGCTAGGATTTTTCATTACTCAGCATCGCCTCCAACACGAAGCCGCTGTTTACTGTGACAAAATTGAGTATAGGCTCCAAGGAAAAAGACTGGATGACTGTTCTCCATCTTCTGGATTTTTCTCTAAGGAAAATCTAGATAACATCATAAGTTTTGATTTGAAGAAAATAAGTTATTTCGAGGAGAACAAATTTGTCTATTTACCTACCAAGCCACAATTCAAAGGCGACACAGGTTTTATCAATATTCCTTCTTTAGCACAGGGGAACTCTGTGACATTTCGAATACCAGTAAATCGCACCTGGCTTCGACAATATAACTGGCTAGGACTTCAAGAGAACTCAGTTCCTTTCGTAGAAAGTTTTAAAATGTATCTTCCTCTCAAAAGGTACGGCAAGAAAAAGAAAACAAGTGTCACAACAAGAACGTCAATTGAGTTGACTTCGATAGCTGGAAGCATGACAAGTGATACTTCAGATGTGGTGTACAGTATACCTCTTGAACACAGCAAATTCTTAACTGTCTATTACCTAGGCTATCGATCCTCGCAATGCTCAGACGGAAACGAGATTCCAAATCCTTACAGTTTATGTAAAAACCTCCCGAATATTTGCGACACGTTTACTAAAAAGCCTCAAGAAAGTTTGATGCCTACAATTCTTTCCACATGGAAGCTCAGCTACACCGTCGAGTCAGGAAACAGAAAAGTGAAGTGGAAAGCACCAAACCCAGCAACCAACCTCCTCATCAAAGCGAAAGTAAAGCTCCGCCATTATCGCACAAAGAAGAGTGATTTCAAGCTGTTTGAAGATAACCTGGCGTCTAAAGAGGTTTGCTGCAAAGGGAACACATACCAACCAGAATGGTATGATAGCACATGTGTTCCCTGTCCCCAAAAGCCAGATATACCCACTAATTCAAAATCTAAATTGGGTGGATACTACTGTGAAAAGGGAAAGGAAAAAGTTGTTGGTAAGTTAGGTCGCTAAGTTTAAGGGTTAAGAGAGATTTTTAAACCTGAGTAAAAATCAAAGCTGTACAATGTATGATTGAAAAAGGACTTTATTTTTCGAGGAACGTTAACAATCGCAGTTCTTTTTATTGCTACTGTTTTGGTACAGCCGATTGATTCTTAACAAGACCGTAATGACTAAGTTATTCATTGACTGATTGGCGAATTTAATTTAATTGTGTTATGTGATGAGATCAGAGAGAAATTACAGTTTGAAATGAAGAATTACGTTTGGTTGATTGATTTTGGTCAATAAAGAAATAAACTGTATCAATCACAAAATTGTCTTCAGACTTTTTTATTTAAATACTCTAGCTATTTGATGGTTAACTCATATCTGTCACTCCTACCTATTGATCTTCTTGTGCAAATGATATTTCTTACAGCCTGGCCGAAAATATATGCCCTAAAGGTGGATAAATCAGCTCTAGCCAGTAGATAACACAATTATTTCCGTAAAACTTATTCGGTGGATAGTGATTTATCGGGTGGATAGCGCTCTCAAATGTTTGATTAAACAACCGGACTCCTCTATGTCTGTCGTTTGTTCGTATCTAACGGCTCCTGGTATTGCAACAATTTTTCAAGCCAGGACATATTTTTGGTAAATATTTTTATTGACTCTACGTTTTTCCAAGTCTACTGATGCCATCTGACGTTTACCCGATGGCTTCCGAACCTGACAAAACGGATTTTGAGGACACCGGACAATTGTAGCTGAATAATCCAGATTAAGCCAGCGCTGTATAACCACGATTAACCTGGTGGTGATACAAAATAGGCCGTTCGCAAGATGACGTCATTCTACTACTACTGCACCTACTACTACTACTACTACTACTTCTACTACTACTACTACTACTACTACTACTACTACTACTACTACTACTACTACTACTACTACTACTAATACTACTAATACTTCCCGAATTATCCAGATTTTTCAGTTATGGTATACATTAAAGCTTTTTAATTTAAACCTTATTTGGATTGCTAAATTTAGATATGAAAGGAAAATCGAAATGGCTTCTGCTCGACATATCAAAATGACGCATTCGTGCAGTTGGCCTGTTGTATATGTTTCCGCCACGATTAGCTTCCTATATGTTAGAAAAAAGCCGCTTTGGTTCTCCCAGGAAATATTTTACCAGAGCCCAAGAGTATCGTGATGGGGCTGGGCAGCGCCATCATCTCACTTGCGTGCACAAATTTTAATGAAAATAAGGATTCTTTAGATTCCATGCCCATTTATCTTGTACCTCAGTTCTAAAGCCATGTTGAATGAGGTAAACTTCTTGAGTAAGAGGGAGAAGTAGCCTCTTTGGGCACGCACTTGAGCAAAGGTAATAATTGCGCAAAGGAACATTCTAACAGATTGTCGCTCATTGTATTTCACTATTCGCTAGTCGTTTGTTGGTGACGTGTGCTACCGGATTGCCTTCGGCTTTTCTTTAGTTGTTTTTTCCCTCATTATGGCTAAGCCGGTAAGACGAGTAAATGTCTTAGAAGTAAAGTTTTGAAATCAGCTCACGACTTTCGCCCTTCTGGCAAACATTTTTCTTTCCCCGATTTGGTCGACGACGACCCAGAAAAAAAACAGAGCCCGCCACGGCTACAGCGCAGGCTATGGATTCTAATGCCGTGCTCATCAAGTCCTTGGTAGACTCCGCACAAAAATTGACAATGGACGTGTGCAGTCTCAAGAGACTCGAGACTTCGCAAGTTAGCAGCTATTCCGCTTGCAAGGGATCCGCCCCTTCTTCCTCGCTTGCGAGGAACACAACCACGGATAATGTCACACTGCCTGAGCTGAGAGCCATGACTGCTCTGGCTTCTAAGGTCGTTCGTCGGTTCGTTCAATTTGGTTTTATTACCTCCCTCGAGGATGGCAACAACGATGGAGAGGACGTTCATTAACCAAATGTCGGTTTACCATCAGTGTCAACCTCGATACAACCTTCGGGACAGTTGAAATCTGGTCTGGAAGCCAAACCTATCAGTTCAGTTTTTTACCTTCAGCTTTGGCCAAAGAGTTTGCCTTTGCCTCACCCGCACTCAACCTGAGGAGGAACTTACAATGGCGGAGTTTGTGGCCGGCTAGGCTAAAATTTTTCAGTCCAGCGAAATCCGTGCCTTCGAGCTATCGGAGCGTCAAAAGCATTTGGTTTCTTCAATGTACTTCTCGCAGCAGTTCACTTGGTCGGCTGCTCTCAATTTCCACGGCGCTTTTCTGCTTCAAATAAAGCGGGGTGGGGCGATTCTTTTAAGCACTTGGACAGCCACGACAGCACATTGTAAACCCTTACCTGAAAAATGGACTGCTCAACGCCCGGTTGAGTCAAGTTCAGCCAAGTTTTCTCCGTTGGCCATTTTATTTTGTCGGGATTATCATCGAGACGCGTGCAACAATGCCAATGATCATTATGATCAAGTCTGTGGTGAACGTAAGCGGCTAAAACATATTCGCACCACTTGCTGGGTACAAAACCATGAACAGGAACAGCATCTGGGAAATTCTGTTGATTGTCCTGCCGCCATTGCCGTTGTTAGTTTGTATTCTGCTGAGCCGTCTAAACACTGATTCTTGATCCTTTCAGTTCTTCATGTATTTGATCATGATACAGATGTTTCACACGGCTTTCCTAAGCACGATTGTGTATTTCCTGTCTCCTGCAGTGTACCTAATTCCAGACTTTTAGATTTTGCCCTAGGTGCAGACAATCGAGACTGTGTACTCCATGTAACTAGCCTTTATAGTGCACGGCATTAAGTGATCAATCATGACAGTGAGGCTATCCCGATTTGAGTTATGACGGTTTTTCGTATTACGAAAACTATCACCGACAAATGAAGACAGATAACAGCCCCGGATAAGATGAAGTCAGAGGTGTGTCCGAGGTGTGCAATGAAATTCCATAAATTACTGTGGAACTACTATGACTGGTGTCACACTGCCAGAAGGATTTATTGAAATCGCTGAATTTCAAGGACAGTCAAACTTCCATTGAGGGATGACCGTTGGAGAATCAATGGCCAACTGAGCGTTTAATACAGTTTCAACAAACCTAAGAGTTTATCGAGAGAATCACAGATGGTGACAAAATTGACCTCAAAGTGTTTCCACCTCTTCTTGTGCCAAAAGAAAAGGAGTAGAAGACCATGCACAATGTACACCCTGTATCTATTGCACTTTTGTGTACATCTTGACAAAGGTGCCGTTTAATAGAGGTGAGAAACTGAATACATTAAGGAATCCATTTTCGTAACATAAGAAATTGATCGCTAGATTGTAACCACTTAATGGAGGTGCCCTTAATACACGTTTTCCTGGATTTGCCTCCAAATATTGCTCTAAACGACAATTCCCGTCTTAGGTTGAAAGTTGATTGGTCTGAGTGACCTTAGGGTTTTAGGAGGGTTTTCGATATACAGGGTGTTTCAAAAGTTCGTTCCGATTGTAAACTGTATTTTGCGCAAAGCATTTAACTCTTCTCTAGGCAAATGTGAATTAATTCAGGTACAAAATTTATCTAAATAACCGTTCAAAGCATTTCAAACTAAAATTTAAAGAAATTATTTTTTTTTTTTTTAATTTTTGCCCCAACTGTACAAGTACGCGAGGTTTTCCCGCCGTACTTTTTCTGTCCATTTTGTAGGTTTTCTTTTCTGATATTTTGAACGATTTCTTTTATTTCCTCTACTCCTTCATGAAAATAAAGGCCTACACTGCTTGTGCTTCAGCCCAGGCATCTATTTTTATGGCCTTCTGGCCATTCAGTCCTAAAAAAATTGCCAAATTGTTGAAGAAGTCTGAACGATGACCGAACAAGTGGTCAAAAGTAAAGACCTTAGAAGACAAACCAAGGAGTGAATGGCCGTTTTTTCACAAACTCAGCGTGAGAAATATTATCGAAAAAGCTGTAAGTATATGCGTAATAATTCCACAAAACAGAAAGGTAAAAAAGTTTCAACTTCACATTATCGATCAAAGTTTCGAGCACAACGGTATGGGGATAAGTTACCAAAAAAAGTTGGAAAGCCTTGAAGGGAAAAAAGCGGTGCACACTTCATGTAGGAATGGTGTCAGACTTTACCAAAGGAGGACCGGCCGGCAAACTCACGTGATATAAACCCCCTAGAGACCATCTGGATTATCGTAGACGAGACACCATACAAAGATCCAGCCCCCTAACCACTGGACAAGCTAAGACAGTGACTACGCTTCGCCTGGAAGAATGTGACTTTGGACACGCGTTGGGAGCTCGGAATTCTGGAGCCGTTGTAACTTTGCTATTTGTTTAGCTGGTAACCCATACAGAATACTATTACAATAGTCAATGCGCCCAATTATTGGGGCATGAACAACTGTGTGGGTTGCTTGGTTACTTAAATACTTTCTTATTCGTCTTACATTTGTAATCTAGTAATAGGCTGCTTTACACGTGTTATTGATATTAACTTGAAGACTCATGTTACTATCTATCCATGTCCCTAAGTTCTTGACCGACTGAACAGGCGACACTTGAGCATCCCCTACTACAAGCGAGTCAACATGAACCTTGCATAGTTGCTGACGGGTGACTATTACTACAAACTTTGTTTTGCCATCATTGATCTTCAGTTTGTCACACAGCATCCAGGCTCTTATCTCATTTACACACCGTTCCGTAGCAGCAATGGCATCATCGGTACTTGAAGCACAAATAACTGAGTATCGTCTGCATAAACATGAACGCTAGGCAGGTGTCTCTTGACAACTTCAAACAGTTAACTGGCATATAGAGTAAACAGTAACGGCCCTAAACATGACCCTTGAGGAACTCCTTGATTTAACTGTAGAGATTCCGAACACTTCCCACTTAGCGAGACACGCTGAGAACGTTCCGATAGGTATGACGCAAACCACTCCAGTGCTGTACCTCGGATCCCAAAACTTGAGCTCAGACGATATAGTAACACAGAATGTTCCACATTCTGGTTACTAATATTTTAGATATTCAATGTTAAATGAATCATGAATAACATACTAAGTTTTACAAAAGGTTTTTTTCAAATAATTAGTGAAATTCAAGCGAATAAAAAATCGGAACGAACTTTTAAAACATCCTGTAGTCTCGGTATGGACATTTCTCTCGGTTCAACTGCTGAGATTGAAAAATTATTTTGCCATTTTAAGGTAAGCCTAGATGAAATGCGGGTTTTCCCCGGGATCTCCCATATAAAATAGAAGGGGATGCTCGTGGGAAAAGCAGACATAAACCCCTAAACGAAACCAGTTTAAGAGTGACTCAGGCTTTATTTGACCGCGCTTAAAAAGACCATACTCCAGCACTCCATTATTTGACAAGTTCCTTTCTTTCTTTCTCTTTAAATACAATTTGATAGTTCTTTAACGCACAAGCCTTAGGATGCCTTTAAGGGTAGAAATATCTGAATTCCGTCGTATGTCCACCCGAGTGAGACCACATTTTCTTTAAATTCTACCCTGAGGGATACAGTTTGAACAAAATGTCTCTACGGTGCATCTGTTTACAGTTTTTCCCCCAATTGTTTTCCTCGATATTTTTTTTCAAAATCTTTTCAAGTATCTTTGTAACTCGTGGTTGAATCAAGTTTTCTGTTGGCCACATGTGAACTATACACTTCCTATGAAAGTTATCCTTTTAACACCTCTTTTAAATCATTTATTTGTGTGATCAGTCCATCTTTGATCCACGAGACGTTTTACCCACGAATAAAATCATTTCATGTGCTTATACTAGTTAACAGGTGTGATATGCGTGAAACCAAGCTAATCAGTAGGAATTAAAACGCTCGCTCTCAAAACACCACAAGTTAACATTTGCTTTTCTCTTTTAATAATGATGAATATTCACTCAACTCTATGTCCACTTGGTCACTTGACAAATTGAAACTGTAAACATTTCTAGGACAATGAAAAGAAATTGACACTGGAACAAAACCAAGAAATTGTCATGTTTAACTTATTATGTTTCCATGTAAAATGTAAATGCATTATTGCTTCTTATACCAAGAAGAGGGCAGAAGGAGGGTGTTTCAAAAAATGTAAAAAGATAGTCTGTTTTTAGTCACATTATTAACGTTTACGCAGAATTATTTTATTCAAAACAGCCATCTTGAAAGAAAAAAAGGAAGACAGGATGACAACAATAGCAGCTAATGGCCTTTCCTTTCGCAGAAATATTTACGCCACAATAGTATATTGCTTTTAGAATTCACGGCACGCATTGACTAAATTTTTAGAACACAAGACCGTTGCTTTCGCCACGCAAGAAAAAAAAAGCTAGCAATACTTAAGTCAACAATATAATTATGTTCTGCAACTGCTCTGTACGACGTTAGTATAGTTGGGATGGTTTGATTGCTTTCTAAAATAAAGTGAACGTTTCCTTGCCCTTAACTTTTTATTAAAGCTCGTAATGTGAATGTTTCATTTTAAAAAACATTATCCCAAAAATTGTATTATTATTAATAGTAGTTGTCATGGTTTTCATGGAGTGTTTCAATCCGATGTAGTTTTTTGTTGTGTTTCTTTTCCTCCTCCATTCTTTTTCTGCTTTTCATTCCCATCATTCTGGTAACCTGGGTTTTTCGTTACTACAGTTTTACCAGTCGAGAGTGAAATTGAAAATATATATAAATAAATATTGATCACCTCTAATATGGCTTAAAAGCCTCATTCAGCTTATGTTAATAGTACGATTGATATAAAGTTGCCTTCTGGAGTAGAATGTACTTATTCTTTCGTTTGCTTTAAATATCATTGAACGTTTTTTTTTACGCCTGGTGCACTCGGCTCTTTTGCGTAGTTCATAATGAAAGCTGTAAGTGTCGCGATTTTGGTCATTTTTCTGTCATCAGCTGCAGTGAATTCTCACCCCTTGTCTTACAAAGGTAAGTACATGCACCATGAAATCTTTCAATGATCCCTTCTTTCCTCCACAAAAAGCCAATCTGCCGTTAGCATGCAGAACAAGTGGTTTTTTTTTTCGTGTTTTTCGGACGAATGAAGCAGGCGCGGAGCTCATAATAAATAAGTAATGATAATAATGATGAAATACCTATATAGCGCCTATACGTTTCAGTGCTAAGCGCTTTACAATACTTCAAAAAGGTCTGGATAAAAAATAAAAGTCCTAAAATCATTTACATATATATATACATAGTCACAAAAATACAAAATAAAAAACCTAAGATAGTTCGTAAACTCGCTTAAAAAGAAAGGTCTTCAATTTAGATTTAAATTTATTTACATCATCGATCTAATGTCAATAGGCAAATCGTTCCAGAGTATAGGGGCAATGACTGAAAAAGCCCTTAAACCGTATGTCTTTAAAGTTATAGGGTTTAATAACAAGACGCCACTCACGATCATGCTTATGTTCGTGAGATAATCCATTGATAAAATACAATAAAACTCCGGGACTAAGAAAACCTGAAAACCTGTTGGGCTAAAATCCGCCAATTAGGCCCACTCTATATAGGAACCTCCTGCGCCTAAAATCTGAAGTAGGTTCTTATTTTGTAAAATGTATGAAATAATTTTGTACACTTGGGCAACATTTCGAATCCTTTTTGGAGACATACGTTCCTTATTACTCCAACTACATTAATTAATGTATATAGATTTTATATGAAGAATATGTAACCTGCACCACTAAATACTCTTGGCTATATTGTTTTTTGCTTTTTTTTCCTTTGTTTTATTTTTTTTTTGTTTGTTTTTATTTTTTTCACAAAAGTGAAAACCTATTTAATAACCTAAATAGCCCGCAGGGCCGTTGCATGGGGAGGGGCCGGGGGACCGTTCCAACCCCCCCCCCCCCCAACAGTTTTTTTGCCATAAAAAGTCAAAACATGCACGCATAAAAGTTGAAATTTTTAAAAAAAATTCTTCCTTTTGAGCATTAAAACAATGATGTCTCTGCAGCTAGGTGAAACATTTTCTAGTTTTAAGATACAGAGACCAATCTAATGGGTCCTCTGCAACCTTTTGTAACTCGTGGCTGAATTAAGTTTTCTGTTGGCCACAAGTGAACTATACACTTCCTATGAAAGTTATCCTTTTAACACCTCTTTTAAATATTCATTTGCGTGTTCAGTCCATCTTTGATCCACGAGACGTTTTACCCACGAATAAAAACATTTCATGTGCTTATACTAGTTAACAGGTGTGATATGCGTGAAACCAAGCTAATCAGTAGGAATTAAAAAGCTCGCTCTCAAAACACCACAAGTTAACATTTGCTTTTCCCTTTTAATAATGAATATTCACTCAAATCTATGTCCACTTGGTCACTTGACAAATTAAAACTGTAAATATTTTCAGGAGAATGAAAAGAAATCGACACTGGAACAAAACTTAGAAATTGTCATGTTTAACTTATTATGTTTCCAGGTAAAATGTAAATGCATCATTGCTTTTTATACCAAGAAGAGGGCAGAAGGAGGGTCGTTTCAAAAAATGTAAAAGATGGTCTGTTTTTGGTCACATTATTAACGTTTATGCAGAAATGTTTTATCCACAACAGCCATCTTGAAAGGAAAGAAGGAAGACAGGATGACATCAATAACAGCTAATGGCTTTTTCTTCTGCAGAAATATTTACGCCAGAATAGTATATTGCTTTTAGATTTGACGGCACGCATTGACTAAATTTTTAGAACACAAGACCGTTGCTTTAGCCACGCAAGAGAAAAAGAAAAGGTAGCAATACGTTAGTATAGTTGGGATAGTTTGATTGCTTTCTAGAATAAACTGTGAACGTTTTTGCCCTTAATTTGTTATTAAAGCTTGTAATTTGAATGTTTTATTTTAAGAGGTATTATCTCAAAAATTGTATCATTATGATTGGTAGTCGCATGGTTTTCATGGAGTGTTTCAAGCCTATGTAGTTTTTTTGTTCTGTTTCTTTTCCTCCTCCATTCTTTTTCTGCTTTTCATTCCCATCATTCTGGCAACCTGGGTTTTTCGTTACTACAGTTTTACCAGTCGAGATTGAAATTGAAAATATATATCAATAAATATTGATCACCACTATGGCTTGAAAGCCTCATTCAGCTTATGTTAATAGCACGATTGATATAAAGTTGCCTTCTGGAGTAGAATGTTCTTATTCTTTCGTTTGCTTTAAATATCATTGAACTTTTCTTTTTTTACGCCTGGTGCACTCGGCTCTTTTGCGTAGTTCATAATGAAAGCTGTAAGTGTCGCGATTTTGGTCATTTTTCTGTCATCAGCTGCAGTGAATTCTCACCCCTTGTCTCACAAAGGTAAGTACATACACCATGAAATCTTTCAATGATCCCTTCTTTCCTCCACAAAAAGCCAATCTGCCGTTAGCATGCAGAACAAGTGGTATTTTTTTTTTCGTGTTTTTCGGACGATCGAAGCAGGCGCGGAGCTCATAATAAATAAATACTGATAACAATCATGAAATATTTATATAGCGCCTATACATTTCAGTGCTAAGCGCTTTACAATGCTTCAAAAAGGTCTAGATAAAAAATACAAAATAAAAAACCTAAGATAGTTCGTAAACTCGCTTAAAAAGAAAGGTCACAATTTAGATTTAAACTTATTTACATCATCGATCGATCTAATGTCAATAGGCAAATCGTTCCAGAGTATAGGGGCAATGACTGAAAAAGCCCTTAAACCGTATGTCTTTAAGTTATAGGGTTTAATAACAAGACGCCACTCACGATCATGCTTATGTTCGTGAGATAATCCATTGATAAAATACAATAAAACTCCGGGACTAGGAAAACCTGAAAACCTGTTGGGCTAAAATCCGCCAGTTAGGCCCACTCTATATAGGAACCTCCTGCGCCTAAAATTTGAAGTAGGTTCTTATTTTGTAAAATCTATGAAAGAATTTTGTACACTTGGGCAACATTTCGAATCCTTTTTGGAGACATACGTTCCTTATTACTCCGACTACATTAATGAATGATTTTCCAGTAATCGGAGACCCATGTTTTGCGCACAGGATTCTGGGATCGCCAGGGGGCAAACATTGCGAGTCGCTACAAAGAAATGTATGGCGTGGAGTTGTTTCTGCGTTTAAAGCAGTGTCTTTGGACATAGAATGCGCATTCTGCCGTGATTATGAGAAACGAAGGTGACTAACGTTGGTGCGTTGAAATTTCAAGTTTCTTTGTGATTAATGCGATAAATTCTATCGATAAACACTCCTTGCGTGAGGTTGAGAGTGAAATTTATGTTTACTGAATTTACACAGACATGAAGAATTCGAAGAAAAGGTCTCGAAATATATAGTGCAAATTTAGGTATACATGTAGGGGGATTGGCTCATTTAAGCGTTTAAGTTATAATTACGTGTGGTGATATTTACGACGAGTGTAACTACGCTCGGCCGCGATCAGCGCTGTGCGGCTCTTTGCGGGTTATTACAAGACAACGATCGTGGGTATGTACGTGGCCATAAAAATAAAAAATCCTCCTTTACTTTGGTATAAACAAAGTGACATCTACAAAATATTTCATGGAAAGTACATGGTATTTAACCATTAGTAAATGAGGCAGAAATCGTACAAACGAGTAAGATTTCCGATACAAAAGCGGTGAGTGTGAAAATAAATACCAAGTTGATATGCGAAATTCAGAGATTCTATATCTTCCCTCAAAATGATTGGAAAAGGCATTAAAATTCATCGGTTCTCAGGATCATGACAAAACATTTCACTTGTGTTTTGTTGGCGAGAAGAAATCAATATACTAATGTGCGGAAGATGTTTTGATTTTAAATTTAATGCATATCAAATTCGACAATACATAAGCTTACCTTCGATCGTTGTCACAAACCGGCACAGCATTGTGATCGCCGCCGAGCGGAGCGTAATTACACTCGTTGTAAATATGAGTACATGTAAGTACAACTGGAAAGGCTGAAATGAGTCCGCATTCCCCGCTCATTTATACCTAAGTTAGTACTATATATTTCGAGACCATCAGTAAATTCACAGTCGACCTTTCGCAAGAATCAGTGTTTATCGATAGATTTCATCGCATTGATCCCACAAAAACTTACAATTTCTTCGCACCAATATTAGTCACCTTCGCTGCTCATAAAATCACGGCATTCATTAATGTATATAGATTTTATGTGAAGAATATGTAAGCTGCACCACTAAATACTCTTGGCTATATTGTTTGTTTGTTTTTTTTTCTTCTTTGTTTTGTTTTGTTTTGTTTTTTTGTTTTTATTTTTTTTCACTAAAGAGAACCTATTTAATAACCTAAATAGCCCGCAGGGCCGTAGCATGGGGAGGGGCCGGCGGACCGTTCCCCCCCCCCTCCCCCCCAAGTTTTTTTGCCATAATGGGTCAAAACATGCACGCATAAAAGTTGAAATTTTAAAAAAAAATTCTTCCTTTTGAGCATTAAAACAATGATGTCTCTGCAGCTAGCTGAAACATTTTCTAGTTTTAAGATACTGAGACCAATCCAATGGGTCCTCTGCAACCTTTTGTAACTCGTGGCTGAATTAAGTTTTCTGTTGGCCACAAGTGAACTATACACTTCCTATGAAAGTTATCCTCTTAACACCTCTTTTAAATCATTCATTTGGGTGTTCAGTCCATCTTTGATCCACGAGACGTTTTACCCACGAATAAAAACATTTCATGTGCTTATACTAGTTAACAGATGTGATATGCGTGAAACCAAGCTAATCAGTAGGAATTAAAACGCTCGCTTTCAAAACACCACAAGTTAACATTTGCTTTTCTCTTTTAATAATGAATATTCACTCAACTCTATGTCCACTTGGTCACTTGACAAATTAAAAATGTAAATATTTTCAGGACAATGAAAAGAAATCGACACTAATACAACACTTAGAAATTGTCATGTGTAACTTATTATGTTTCCATGTAAAATGTAAATGCATCATTGCTTTTTATACCAAGAAGAGGGCAGAAGGAGGGTCGTTTCAAAAAATGTCAAAAGATAGTCTGTTTTTAGTCACATTATTAACGTTTACGCAGAATAGTTTTATCCACAACAGCCATCTTGAAAGGAAAAAAAAGAAGACAGGATGACATCAATAACAGCTAATGGCTTTTTCTTCTGCAGAAATATTTACGCCACAATAGTATTGCTTTTAGAATTGACGGCACGCATTGACTAAATTTTTAGAACAAAAGGCCGTTGCTTTAGCCACGCAAGACAAAAAGAAAAGGTAGCTATACGTGAGTATAGTTGGGATAGTTTGATTGCTTTCTAAAATAAACTGTGAACGTTTTTTTGCCCTTAATTTGTTATTAAAGCTTGTAATTTGAATATTTTATTTTAAGAAGTATTATCCCCAAAATTGTATCATTGTTATTGGTAGTCACATGGTTTTCATGGAGTGTTTCAATCCGATGCAGTTTTTTTGTTCTGTTTCTTTTCCCCCTCCATTCTTTTTCTGCTTTTCATTCCCATCATTATGGCAACCTGGGTTTTTCGTTACTACAGTTTTACAAATCGAGAGTGAAATTGAAAATATATATAAATAATTAATGATCACCACTATGGCTTAAAAGCCTCATTCAGCTTATGTTAATAGCACGATTGATATAAAGTTGCCTTCTGGAGTAGAATGTACTTATTCTTTCCTTTGCTTTAAATATCATTGAACGTTTTTCTTTGACGCCTGGTGCACTCGGCTCTTTTGCGTAGTTCATAATGAAAGCTGTGAGTGTCGCGATTTTGATAATTTTTCTGTCATCAGCTGTAGTGAATTCTCACCCCTTGTCTTACGAAGGTAAGTACATCCATGCACCATGAAATCTTTCAATGATCCTTCCTTTCCTCCACAGAAAGCCAATCTGCGGTTATCCTGAAGAACAGGTGGATTTTTTTTTCGTGTTTTTCGGAGGAACGAAGCGGGCGCATGTATTTAAACAAACGTTAAACTATTGAAAAGGTACAACAAAACTCCGCGACTAAGAACCGTGATTTTGAGAACCTGTTGGGCTAAAATCCGCCATATAAGCCCCCTGTATAGAGGAACCTCTTTCGCTTAAAATTTGAAGCAGGTTCTTATTTTATAAAATTTATGAAATAATTTGGAACACTTGGGCAACATTTCGAATCGTTTTAGGAGACATACGTGCCTTATTACTCCAACAACATTAACGTATGTAGATTTTATATGAAGAATGTGTAAGCTGAACCACCTACTGAATACTCTTAGCTATATTGTTTTTTTGTTTTTGTTTTTTTTTTTTCGTTTTTTGTTTCACAAAATAGGAACCTATTTAATAACCTAAACAGCCCGCAGGGCCGTAGCATTGGGAGGGGCCGGGGGACTGTGCCCGCCCCCTTCCCTTCCCCCCAAGTTTTTTGCCCTAAAAAGTCAAAACACGCACGCATAAAAGTTGAAATTTAAAAACATTCATCTTTTAGAGCATTGAAACAATGATGTCTCTGCCGCTTAGTGAAACATTTTCTGATTTTAAGATACAGAGACCAATCTAATGCGTCCTCTGCAACCTTTTGTAACTCGTGGCTGAAATAAGTTTTCTGTTGGCCACAAGGTGAACTATACACTTCCTATGAAAGTTATCCTTTTAACACCTCTTTTAAAACATTCATTTGTGTGTTCAGTCCATCTTTGATCCACGAGACCTTTTACCTACGAATAAGATCATTTCATGTGCTTATCCTAGTTAACAGGTGTGATATGCGTGAAACCAAGCTAATCAGTAGGAATTAAAACGCCCGCTCTCAAAACGCAAAAAGTTAACATTTGCTTTTCTCTTTATATAATATTATTGACCCTTCCTTTCCTCTACAAAAAGCCAATCTACGGTTAGCCTGCAGAACAGGTTTTTTTTTTTTTTTCGTGTTTTTCGGGCTAAAGAAGTAGGCGCGGAGCGCATGCATGAGTTAAACAAACGATAAACCATTAATAAAATACAATAAAAATCCGCGACTAAAAACCGTGATTTTGTGAACCTGTTGGGCTAAAATCCGCCAGTTAAGCCCCCTCTATAAAGGAACCTCTTTCGCCTAAAATTTGAAGCAGGTTCTTATTTATAAAATCTATGAAACAATTTTGTACACTTGCGCAACATTTCGAATCCTTTTTGGGGACATGCGTGCCTTATTACTCCAACTAAATCAATGTGTGTAGATTTTATATGAAGAATATGTAAGCTGAACCACTTAATACTCTTAGCTATATATATTTTTTGTTGCTGTTGTTTTGTTTTCTTTTTGACAAAATAGGAGCCTATTTAATAACCTAAATAGCCTAAAGGGCCGTAGCATTGGGAGCGGCCGGGTGACCGTTCCCCCACCCCCCTCCCAAAAGTTTTTTGCCCTAAAAAATCAAAACATGCACGCATAAAAGTTGAAATAAAAAAAATAATTTCATCTTTTAGAGCACTGAAACAATGATATCTCCTCAGCAAGGTGAAACATTTTCTGGTTTCAAGATACAGAGACCAATCGAATGGGTCCTCTGCACCCAAAACTCTCTGCTTTTCAAATATAATGAGCTACCTAAAATCTTTGTGCTCCCTAGTTTCTGAAGGCCTGCTACGGCCCTAGGCTAAACTTGTGCAAACTACTATTTATATAAGTACCCATTTAGGCTAACTTGGAAAAATCAAGGTTGTTAGTCGCGGCCGGGGGTTTACTGTAACCCATATTTAAGTTAAGTATTACTGTTCTCCGCACGAATAGGGAACCTGTTCCATGCGTTCAGTTATGGGGAGAGTCGCGCACGTTCTTCCTTCTATTAATTGGTTCCTCTGTGAGCTGTCCCTATTATCTATATTCTAATTCCCTTGTATTAAACCAGCCAGGGTTTTAGTGGCTGTCTAATGACTATCAACATGCCTTCTACGCTACCTAACAAACCTTTTGTTTGTTCGTTTGTTTTTTCTTTTGTTTTTTGTTTGAAGTACTCGGGAGAGATGAGAACTATATTGAAGACTCAAATAACCCACACGACAAACGACTGGTAATCCCGAACAAGAACCGTGACCCGTGTGACTTCTGTCGAAGTGCTTGTTCAAGCGGCAGTGCAACAGGCAGTTGCAAGCAGTGCTGTTACTGATAGAGGTAAAGGTAACTTCTTCTTCAAAATTTTGTCCACTGATGATTAAAATTATTCAATTTTCTTATAGATTTCGTCTTAAAAGTATCATTAAGTAAATTTCGGTTGCTCCATTTGCGTAAAACAAAATCTTTAAATCATGTGGTCACCAATGGTAGACTATCTGGCGAGTTTGGTATAAAGATACATGCATATAAAAAGTACTTAAATTCGGTCTAAAGCCCCACTTTTGGAAAAACGCAACAAATATTGATTCTGCAGAAGGTCTTAATATATTTTGTTTAGAAATGTATTGCGCATTCCTATACCCTTGTCTAATAGGAAATTATTTGCTGTGGTTTCTGGAATCGTTTAAGAAATGCGTGAACAAAATTATATGGATTGTTTAACTTACTAGTGAGACAAAGCGAGAAACACTTATTGAATGCTACTGGTGATCATTTCTTTCTAACCCATAGCAACAGGTGTAGCTTAACTAATTATCGGAGAAGTCAGGTGTAGGGTTTCTTCTATACATGTTTGCCTTTGTGCTGATATCTGGGGATATCTTCTTTTTTTTCTTTTTCATTAGACTGACAAACCTTCCTTATTTTATTACTTATCTTTCAGGAATTGGGACCTTCGACAGATAACGTGCTATAAAGAGATGCTTATTGGAAAGTAGAATAAATAGAAATCAAATAAAAACTCTACATGGCTCAAATTCTAACGGGCATTTTGAACTCTCACTTCTAGCAATAAACCTTCTTTCCCTTAGAACTAAGTCCAGGGTCAAACATCGTACTTAAATAAGACAAACCTAACGCGAATGAGCGAAAAAAAAACTTACTACGTTCGTCTTCTGTGAAGTATTCAGAGATCAGAGATCAGAAATGACCACGTGACTACTTTTTTACTGTTTATCAGGCATTTCATTTGTCTCTGGTCGTTTACAACATGAGGATGTTTGCTTTCAGACTCGCGAAAAGCGTCACCGAATACTTAACAATTATTCCACGAGTGCACGTTGCATGTGAGATGGTAGTTAGCCAACCAGGCGCTTAGCGCCAAGTTGGCTATAATCATCTCGTATTCAACAAGCGCGAGTGGAATAATTGTTTTACAGTCCAACCTCCACGTGCGATCACCTCCCGTAGCGACCACCTCCCATAAGCGACAACCTTCCCAAAACACCAAAAATGTTCTCAGTCAAAGCCTTATACTGGAACCTCTCGTAAACGACCACCTCCTGCAAGCGTCCGCGACCACTTTTTGGGCTGACAGTTTTAGAATTTTCTATTATTTCAACCTCCCCCAAGGACCACCTGACACATGGTCTTACTAAACAGTGAAGTACATTGTAAAACGGACAAAAAGGAATTTATTCTTTGGCTGTCGTTATTGTCTACTCCTCTATTACTGTGTTTATTAATTCCATCTATAACTACAATATTAACCCTTACCTTTGCGAGAAAGACATAGATTTCCTGGTTTCAGTTTGAAAAGTTAAGTGTTTGTTCGTCAGACGTTTTAGGGATATTTCTGAAAGTGCATTTCCGTAAATGCGTGTCACATAGAATAGCTAATGGTTTTGTCAATAAAAATACCAGAAAATTTTCAGTATTTTTTTTAGAATAAATATACCACCCCATTCTAGGTTGACTTACAAAAAATTTCGCCCTTGCGGCCATCCGAACCCCGTAAGAGACCACCTCCCATAAGCGACCACCAAGCCTTTCCATTTCGGGTGGTCTCTTACTGCAGGTTCAACGGTATTTTGGAGGAGGGTCACTTTTTTTAGCCTCACTTTGGAAAGGGTGCTACTATTTTCTTATATATATTATCAGTAACTTGCCTTTGACGTTAAATTTTTCTTGATTTGTTCACCAGTATCGGGCAGTAATCATATGGATTACTGTGATCAGGGACAGTGTGGCATATCTCCAATATTTTCTCAAATAGTTCATAGCTCTAGCCATTTTATATAGCGTCAGCTTTGACGCCTTGAAAACGGAAGGCTTTTGGCTACGTACCTTGCGAGGGAATATACGGTTACTTCAGCGTATTTTAACTCGTTGTTTGAAACCTGTTACTTTATTTTTCGACGATCGGAGAAGTCGGGTAATTTTATAAAAGAAAAATTGACTCTTAACCAAGCTTTTCATAGAAAAACAGGAACACGTTAAGTTGGCCAATTGCTTGCATGGTGTTAACCACATAAATACAAAAAATTGTGTCCTCTCGGAAAAATATTGGTCAATAAGCGCTAATGGCCTTGTTGGTATATCTAACAATTTAGCATTTTTAACTGCTGAGAGCTAATGGCCTTGTTGATATATCCAACAATTTAGTGCTACATTGTTAGATATATCAACAAGGCCATTAGCGCTTAGCATTTAAAAATGCTAAATTGTTAGATATATCAACAAGGCCATTAGCGCCTAGTGAACAATACTTGAATTAAAATTCATCAGCTGTACACAAACGATAAGTTTAACAGCTCAAAGGTGTCCGAAGAAAGTTTATGGCCTGGGCGTTTAGATTTTTTTGCTGCTGGAGGACATAAGTAGCAAGACAGACTGTGAATTAGAAAACCTTCATTATATTTATTTACATTTTCCAATATATTTTTCAGACTCTAAATGCAAATACGTATTTTATTGCCAGCTCATATAAAAAAAGTATATCAGCTGTCTTTCAGTTTCCCAGGTTGAAAATGCAGAGGTGTTTTTGAAATGAGGATCGAAGTATAATAAGGCCACAAGAATTTAAACTCACTAAAGAAGAGTCAAAAATTTTGATTTGAATTCTTCTTTTCCTTCTACAAAATATTCCATTCCAAGAGTAGAGGCAAAGACACTATGATACATGATAAAATGCTTAAACAGCCGGATGGATGGAAACCAAAAAGCAAAACACAACGCTTAAATTGAACTGCATTTTGTCGTGGTCTAGAATCGAAACTAACAATTAAATAATTCCCATTGCCCAGTAGGTCTGCAGAACGGAACAATAATTATGATCCCGTCCTCCCACGTTTTAGATAGCCGAGAGGACTAATTAGTATAGCAAAACTATCTCCTCCTATCCCCCCCCCCGCCAACCCTTTAATTACAAATTTGAAACGCCGAAGATAAAACGATCATGCACAGACTAATCGGTCTGTTTTCGGCAGCAACACCTAGGACAAAAAGGCTATTGTTTTGGTGAATTGGACCCGGTACAATAGACCATTTCTTGATGCGAATGAGTGAAACTTTCACAGGATAATAGTGATAGTGGTAGTTATAAGCCTTAGTCTGCATGCCCATCATCTAATTAAAGAGTATTATTTTCAAGTTCACTAGAAAGCACGACTGATTACAAAGTGCGATGATCTCAGCAATGGTTTTACTTTGTATGTCACCCATGACGTTTTGTAACCAAACTTGTCGCGCTATTAAATACAGGCTATTCTGTCATAGTTAGTTATAATCATGGCAGTTTATATTACCTATCACAATTTATAACAAACCATTTCGCTATTTTTAATAAAAGTGCTGTCACAACTTGTAATAACAGTCCATCGCACTTGGTAATAAACTGTCGCACTTTGTAATAAAGTGTTTTAAAGAATAACCCCGGCCCGCCCTGGGGCACTTCCGATTCAGATATAAAATCCGAGGAGTTCCTGTATGGCGTTTCTACGTCTACTGTTGATACTAAACTTCTTGATCAAAGATCAATTGCTTGTTGAAGGCGCAATATTTTGTCTCTGTGTTTTAACCTTTAATTAGTTTATGATATGTAACGAAAAAATAGCTAAAGCTTATTACAAAGTGTTATGAGATCCAGGATTGCAAGCTGTAGGAAAATTTTTCTTGCAAATCTTGGTAGCAGTTTAGTTTATTACAAAACACGATGGACAGTTACAACAAATTGCGACACGGTTTATGGCAAATTGCAATAGTAATTACAGCACAAAGTACGATTGAATTATTACAATGTACGACAGGTATTAAGAGCGGATGTCAGTAAATATCGACCAGAGGTCTACAAAAGTGAAAAATCGAAAATTCTCAAAAAAATTCACAAAGTAGCACTAGGTAAGCTATTAACATAAATGTAATTTTTACTTCGATCCGATAATTATTTTCCACGTACGGGGGGGTTATTGGTTTCACGGCTCTCCGACCGGGTTTTCCAGGTCCGAGACCATGTGTCGCAAAAAAATCGTTTTAAAATTCAAATCCATTGTATGCGGACAACAAATAACTTATTCAGAAGAGTACTTAATTGCACACATTCTAAGTGGTGATTTACTCAGTTTGAACGAAAGTGTAATATTTTGTAGATTTTTCATTATTTTCAATATTTTGAACGTTTTCGTTCAATGAAAAAATGGCAAATTTCAAAGCCCAAAATCGTCGACTGGTACCTCGATTTCAGTAACGAGTCTTATACCACGTTAAAGAGCGTTATCTCTTCTTTCAAAATCTGTTTTCAAAACTACGGGCAACTTAAAAGAAAATGTTTGAGGCCAAAAAACACTAGTAGTACTTTTCTGAAATTTGAGCTTTCCAGACTCAGCGGGTCGATGCTAAAAACTCAGAAAAATGCGATAAGAAATCAGTTTGAGCAACAGTGATTTAACGTTATCAGCTATCAGAAACTAACACGTGTTTATCGAACGATCTGATAAAATTTAAAGCCGTTTTCCAACAAGAAAAGCAGAGTTTAGCTATCTTCTGCTACCAAACGCACGAGTGACGTAAGGTTGTCAAAGGGCAAAGCACAATAATAAACTTCAAAAAGCACAACGTTTCTGCGTCCAGGAATTAGACTTTAGCGGACAGAACATTGCCTACGAGTGTATGTTTCATACCTTAGCATGGGTTTCCTAGATACTGGAAATAAAAAACATCAAAGACAGCATCGGCAAGAGCATCTTCGGCTGCTCTCAAACAACGGAGATTGCGTTACTTTTCACAGATTGACCGCTTACCACCTGTTTTTGGGCTCGCATTTCGACGGAACGCTTGCCTCGAGAGGCGCGCGGCACGGATCTGAACTCTTCTTCACGAGACATTGAGCTGAATTTATCGGAAATATATATGCCACCACCACCAACAACATGAGCTTTTTTCGGGTATTTGTCGTTTTTTATACGAAAAGTTCGGGTAAGCAGATTCTCGCAAAAACCATTTGACTTGAAAAATGTGTTTAAAAGCCCACCCTGGATTTGAAGCAAAAAGTATTTCCTCGAAATAAGCTAAAAATACCCAATTCACGCGGTGAAAAAATGGATGAATATGGAAGGATTATCGAATTCTTGCCTAACCTGAGGGATTTCCCGTGATGTAGGATTAGGGCTAGGAAAAAAGCCCATAACCTGCTCCTGTCGTTGTGAATTTCCTCAAGATCAAAAATTTCAGTAAGAACCGAAAACAACAGCTTAAAGGAGGTGCACACACCTTGAACTAACCAGGGAAAAGGGGCTTCTGATTGAGCTAAACTGTCATTGATGCACGGTGCAATTAGGTAGACCTGTTACTATCCCCCGCGCAACCACATAGGGAATACTTTGAAGCGGTCCTGTCGGGGACTTTCGGGGGTAGGGGGCGGGGCAAATCGAAAATAACTTATCTTTGTTTTAAGGTGACGGCGGACTCCGTACCTTTGGAAAGGCCCTTTTGAAACATGTCCTGGCAACATGCAGGGCATCACGAAATTAACGTCAACACCTTGAATCAACTCCATGAACAGGGAGAGGCGATAAGTCCCATCTTAAAAGATGCTTGATGTCTAGACGTGAATAGTCTGTCCACAGTCATTTTTCATTTTGTATTTCGGGGCCATTTGACAGCGTACGAGTGAACCGGAGTGCTGTAACGAGCCCTAACCCCACCCCATTGCCCTTGCGGTCAATAAATCATCGCGTTTTTCATTTTTTTTATGCGCGTTCGAGAACCTCCAAAGGGAATATTGAGGGTCTTTGTACAGTTTCAGTTTATTTTACCGACAAAAAAGATCAAAACAAAGCAAAAGACAAGTATACAGAAACACGCAGAAGCAATGTGGTAAGGAGCCCCAAAAAGAAACCATAAGGCTTAGGTCATCCCCTTTTCGTTCGCTTAGCGTCGAATAGGTTTCCTGGTTTTGGGCGGGTCGGTCGGTGGGGTGAAAAAAAAAATCACAAGAAATCTGAGAACGGGAGGCCTGAAACACCAGCATCATTGCCGTGGAGACTGAAAACAACAAGACATGGTCACCAAATCGACACAAACTCAATATGGCGGAAAATTTGATGGTCAATTTCATAAAAAAAAAAAGGCCCAAAAAGGGTAAAAAGCAAAGAGGATACACTGCACCGAACGTTTTATGCCTCGAAATGTTGTTATAATGCTAATTTTTTAGGTTAAAAGAATTAATCTAAGTCCAAAAAAAAAAAACCTTGTCGTTTCTTTTTCTTGCTTTTTTAAAAAATGCCAAGAAACTGGGTCTTTTGGACGACACTAAACGAAGAAAAAATTAATATAGGTATTAAGCTCCCTTAAAGTATAAAAGTATAAGTTTACAAGGACAGGATCGAACGTATACTAAGTACCTAAATGATAAAAATTTGATCAAAATTAAATGAAAGGCTAAGAGCCTAAGCGCTGTCTGATAACGAAACGGTAAACAAGAAGTGCTGCCTCTCATTTAAAAGAGACGTGAAATACTGGGTGGACCACATCCTGAACTCCCGCGAAAACCGCAAGAGAGGAACGCTAAGGGCTAAGGAGACTAAACAGGGGCGTAGCTACTTGTACGCACGGTTTGCATGGCTTACCCGAAAACGTTGAGGAAAAAAATATAATGAAATAAACATAACTAAAAAAAATCGGTATCCAGAGAAGCGACGGCATTAATTGGAGAACCGAATCTTGGATGATTTATTTATATAGCAAGCTTGATGATGTAAAGCGTGAACGCGTTGTTTTCTCCACGACCTGTCTTCGGAGTAGACGAAGCAGGGCACAATTACGTCAATGTGTGGTGCTTTTGTCGGTCAAAAATAATGTGACAAAAAGGGGTAAAGGGGTGAAAAAGTCTGAAGTCGGAGGTACTACAAGCTTGATTTTTAATAGCTGAATTAATGATAAACGGTTGACGTCAATGAACATAACAAGCCGACAGAATTAAAGAATTTTAGAAGTTGTGTCATTTCATAAACAGCAAAAATGCTTTTGCTTACAACCGTTAACCCCACCTTTAATAAAGGCACCTTTAAAAAATGTTGAGATTTGGGGTGGGGGGGAAGGGGGGGAAGAAGATGTAGAAAAAGTTGGGCGTACCTCCGGAAAAATCCTGACTACGCACCTGCTAAAGCCTGAAACTGAACAACAGGAGTCTTGACGAAACGTCCTCAGTTATCACCTGTCCGGGGTCGTACTTTCAAGGAAACGCTGATCAAGAATCACTCATGACGGAATGAAAACTCCTCGTAGCTTCCAGCGAAAAAAGGAGAGACAACAGTGGTAAGCGGTCGTTCTGTGAAATGTAACGCAATCTTTGCCGTTTACGATCTTTCGGCGCTTGGATTTGAAACGTTGTTGTTTGGTATGTTCTCGCGTGTGGACACTTGACATTTCCAATATATGTAAACACCATGCTAAGGTACGAACAACAGACATTCACAACATTGTTTTGTACGCTAAAATCTGATTTCATGGACGTAAAACGTTTTGAATTTTAAGACTTTTTAATATTAGCGCTTTGCCCTCCCTTTGACAACTTTACGTGACTGGTGCACTTGGCAGGAGTTGACAGCTTAAATCTGCCTTTCTAGATAGCAAACGGCATTAATTTATATCAGATCGCTGTATAAACACGTCTTGGTTTCTGAAAGCTGATAACATGAAACCACTATTGCTCAAACTGATTTCTCACTGTATTTTTCCAAGTTTTTAGCATCGGCCCGCCGCGTCTGGAAAGCTCAAATTTCAGAAAAGTACTACTTGTATTTTTTGGCCTCAAATATTTTCTTTTAAGTTGCCCGTAGTTTTGAAAACAGATTTTGAAAGAAGAGATAACGCTCTTTAACGTGGTATAAGACTCGTTACTGAAATCGAGGTACCAGTCGACGATTTTGGGCTTTGAAATTTGCCATTTTTTCATTGAACGAAAACGTTCAAAATATTGAAAATAATGAAAAATCTACAAAATATTACACTTTCGTTCAAACTGAGTAAATCACCACTTAGAATGTGTGCAATTAAGTACTCTTCTGAATAAGTTATTTGTTGTCCGCATACAATGGATTTGAATTTTAAAACGATTTTTTTGCGACACATGGTCTCGGACCTGGAAAACCTGGTCCGAGAGCCGCGAAACCAATAACCCCCCCGTACGTGGAAAATAATTATCGGATCGAAGTAAAATTTACATTTATGTTAATAGCTTACCTAGTGCTACTTTGTGAATTTTTTTGAAAAATTTCGATTTTTCGCTTTTGTAGACCTCTGGTCGATATTTACTGACATCCGCTCTTAAGTTTTTTAAATATCAGTTGATTATAATGATGATAATTATTGTTATTAGAGTTGGTCTACATACACACCAATTATATAAAGAGTTTTATTACCAAGTTTTTTATCACGTACGAGGCTCATTTTATTGCACAGTGCGAAAATTAGCCTTTTATTTCAATTTATTGCGACAATTGTTATTACAAAGTGCGATAGGTATTAAAACAAAGTGAGGCAATATAGCTACAAACGTGCGACAGGTGTTAGAAAACCTCACCGTCATGCATAGTTCAGTATTAGTTTGAATTTTACTAGACAATTTGTGCTGAACGTTTGTTTCCCATCTGGCCTAATTTTCCTCTTTGACTGCAGCTTTTAAGAAGAAAACACTACTTGGTTCGGTTATGTTGTTAAACGGGTAGATAATTTTAAAAAATACATGAGTACTTAAACAAAGGAAATGGAATAGAAATTAGTGGTCAGTAAATTACAAGATGGACTGATAGCAGATAGCACCTGACACCCATATAAATGGAAATCTAAAGTTAATACGGCGTGCACTTGAACATATCGTCGCAGCAAAGAGAGATGGAGGTGACAAATGTTACCGAAAACGAAAACCAGATAGTGGTCGAAGAACTGTTCTGCTCGGAGACAGTGACTGGAGGGGTGCGTGGCCAGCTAACCTTTCTTTCAGCTATTAACATTTTTCTGTCCATTGCAGCATTTCTGGGGAACACACTGATCCTAGTTGCCCTACACAAGGAGACTTCAACACACCCGCCGTCCAAACTCCTGTATCGTAACCTAGCGATAACAGATCTCTGTGTTGGTATGATTTCGGAGCCTTTGGCTGTGACCTACTGGACTTCTTCTGTGAATAGGCAATGGCATATTTGTTATTATGCACAGAAGGCCGGAGCTATCTCAAGCTATATTTTTTGTTTGGTGTCTTTGTACACTGTAACCGCAATAAGCGTGGACAGACTTCTTGCTCTGTTACTAGGGCTAAGATACAGACAAGTGGTAACCTTGAAAAGAATACGTATAAGTTTGATTGTTTTTTGGCTATTGTCGCTTGTTTCTTCGTTAACTTTCTTTCGAATTCAAGTAATGAGGTGGCTTCCAAGGGTAGGTGGTGGTCTATGCCTAGTCACCTCAATATTCTCTTACATAAAAATTGTCTTCACCCTGCGTCACAACCAAATACATGTTCAGAACCACGTTTCTCAAGGACAACCGAACCAAAAAATTCCACTGAATAGAGCTCGATACAAACGGGCAGTGAACAGTGTACTTTGGGTGCAGGTAGCATTGGTTGTTTGTTATCTGCCTTCAGCTATTACTTCAGCTTTGATAATGTCTCACGGAGGGGTGCCTTTATATTCTTACGTTGCTCGCCAATTTACGAGTACTTTAGTGTACTTAAACTCGTCGTTAAACCCATTAATTTATTTTTGGAAGATCAGAGAAGTAAGGGAAGCTGTAAAAGAAACATTAAGGCAGTTCTTCCGTTAATTTAAAAAGGAACATATTAATTTGGCTAGTTGCTCGGTCAACTATGTAAACTCAAAAATTATCTTCTCGTTATGTGTCTTGTTGATAAGTCACTACGTGCTGTTACAGGTCTTTAAAGTTATATTCATCAATTCAACCTGGTGATAATTAACTTCAACAGGTCAAAGTTTTTGAAGAACGTTTGGGTTCCAAAATATGTTTGCTTCACTTTACAAGTTATAAAATCGTTATTTATCGTCGGACTTTTAGGCTGGAAGACCTAAAAAGCAAGACAAACTGTGACTGGTACAAAACCGATGCCACTTGTGATCATGTATTTTAGTCAGCTGTCAACATTTTTAGATTTTCTTAAAGTTAAGGAAACTATATTTCCTCGGTTTGCAAAAAGTGAAAGGATTTTTTTGTTATTAAATAGTGGCATGGAGTGTAAAAATCTGTGGCTTTCCTTCCTCTACGAGAGATAGTTTAAGTAGTTAAGTACCTTTTTATTTATATCAATGATCAAAGGGTAAAAAAATAAGATAAGTTTTACGAGACTTCTTTAAAGTAGATGTAGATTTTGATTTCGAATACTTAGTGGCAAACATGAGCTCCATGGTCCCAAATCGTAACCTTCTTGAATGCCTACTGTTGCTGTTGTCACAAGTCCTGTGATTTTTTTTTAATCGACCAAAAGAAATGTATTATTCATTATTGAGCCTCTAGATAATATATTTTTTTTAATTCCCCCAAGCCTCGCAGCCAAGTATGAATTTTAATATATTAGAATTAGACTATTACATTTTTTCTTTAAAACCAAAGAAAGAATCAAAGAGCGAAGGCGAAGACCATGTACCCACGACTAAAGATCCCGCGGGGTACTCAACAAAGTTTTATACGCCTTATACTCTTTTATATACCACTTTGACAGGAAAGAGGTACCTCTTTCCTTTTCCTTCTATTGACAAATGGGTCCCCTTTCAGATACCTAGTTTATAAATCTGCATCCTCTTTATTGCTGTAAATGTACTGTATTTTAAATAAATCCAGAACGTTTCGAAATCCCAACCGCTTTCATAAAGGCCTAGACAGATCAGCTGGGCAACTTTTGAGCAACTTTTTCCTTTTCGATTATGAGCAGCTTTTTGGAGAGTGAGCCACTTTACAGCATCTTTTCTAAAAGTCAGTCTATTTTTGGCATATTTTTTTTCCTATTTTTAAATCCCATTCATAAAAAAGCGCAAAGTATCCGAGAACACAGGCAAATACAAGTCAAGTCAAACGCAAAAGTAGATGAGCAAAAACCTCTGTTTATGACCGATTCAAGGGAAATCCTGGTCCGCATTGATAAAAAAAACCGTTGGAGGTTTAACAAAAAGAAATGAATAAATAAATTAAAAAAAAATTTTCTAATCCCAGTCTATGCATGACTTCCAATAAATTTCATTAAGAGTGAAAAGTACACGTACGTTCACCTGAACAAAGTTCCTAAGTTTTGCGTTCCAATATTTTATGTTTACGTTTTACTTGGTTTTCTCTTTTGCGATAAATGAAAAACATCCCTAAATAAAAAATTGTCAAAATCATTCGCTTGCAAATGGAATTGTAGATATTGTAGATAATGTGGGTCATCGACAGCTGTTTTTCTTCCTGGGCTTTAGTAGATTATTTTTTACATTAAAATCATGGGAACTTATGAAAGAAACAATATTTTTTGTGCTTATGATTTTTTTATTACTTTTTCTTTTTCTTCAAGACCATACCTTTGATTGAACTACTTCCAAAGTGCTTCGGGTGCAATTAAATCAAAGCTAGATTGCTGGAAGTTACTCCAATCGGCTTTTAAGCTAGCAGTCAAGTAGTTGTTAAAATGATATTCGCTTTTTTAATAGACCTTTGTCACGCGGCGGCCATTTTGTCTCAGGAGTTTTAAAAGCTTTGATTATGCATTGTTAGCCTCGCAGAGAGAACGAGGCTAGCCGTGCATAAACAAAGCAGAAATCTCCTGAGACAAAATAGTCGCCGCATGACAAAGGTCTATTGAAAGAATTATCCTCTCGGTTCATAGATGCAGCTTCCCGCGGTATAAAAAAAGACCTTAGCATTTGTAACAGTACCTTAGCATGAAACATTAAAAAGATCAGCAAAACCAAGTGAGCAAAACTGAAAACTTTTGCGAAAGACTGAGACCAAACAAGGTAACAGCGATCTTAAAAGTTCATCTTTTTTTTAAGAGTCAAGGTAAGTGGGAGATCGGTTTATTCCATTTCGCTAAGGATAAAATTCGACATTTTTAAAATGATAAGAGAAAAAGCGCTGAACGAACCAAATTTAAGTGTATTTGGGTTTACGTGGTCCTTGCAGTTTTAAGACCAACCCAGTAAGCCTTTGACTGAAAAAAAGGTTCTTTTTTAACCTCTTATGTTAATGTTATAAAAGCGAGAATCACAGTTTCTTCCGGAGTTCATGTGTATTCATAGTCGAAACAAATAAAACAGACCTGGCATGATTAAAATTAAGGTTTCAAAACTTTATTTCCTCATACTTTGCAACCTTATGATTCCCTTTTTTGCTACATAAAATTAGTTTGAGCTTTATGATTTAAACAACAGACGTGGATTATGAAGAAAGACGGCAGCTCATACTGAGACACTTAGTAATGATCTATTTGAATAAGATTACAATAAACTGGCAGCGGAACAGAGCTCTGATGAATTGGAAAAAATAGAAGCAAATGTTTTAAAATGCAAAAAAAGAAGTTGTTAAAAGCGCTTAAAATATCCGAAATTTTATATTTACTAGGCTTTCAACTTTCTGCGTTTCCTAACTTTTTTTCCAGTGGTCTGTTACGGTGTTTCGATACAGTTTTCGCAGATCATATCGATGTTTTTCAATCGCCTTTAAAATGATGTCATCTTTATCCGATCGCCACAAAATTTTAACCAGTGATTGACTATGAATTGAAGTTTATCAAAGAGCAGTTGTTAGTAAAATCTATATCACTATGACAAATATAAACAAAAAACTTTAAAATCGTTTAAATCCGAATTTCGCGCGATCTAGACCTACTACTGAAAATCCGACACCAGGACGTTAAAGTGCAGTGTTTAGCAAATTACCTCCGTGAGGAGGGAAAAATTCTGTATGTTTGAATTCAAATAAAACTTAAATATATTTCAAACCTTATATTTTCAATAGTCGTGATAAATTGTTAAAAAAAAGTTCTAAATAACTCAAATTAATCTTAAGTAGCGGCAGAAGGCTGCTCAATATTATATTTCGATGCATGGAAAGTTTGGTGTATTTTCTTTGTTGCGATCCTGAAAACTAACCTGTTTTCTCACCACCTGTCTTAGCGCAGCTGTCGATTTCAAAGTTTTTAAAAGTTTTTTGTTTATTGTTGTCATGGTGATATCGATTTTACTAAAAACTGCATTTTGAAAAACTTTAATTCATAGCAAGAGAGGATAAAGGGGACAGAGAAGGCATCCCACACCCTATTCCATAGGTAATTCGTCTCGAGTTATTTCAAGAATGGGGATAAAGTTACCTCGGGCGCTGCGTGGATGTTTCGTGGAGGTTACGCTAACTACTTCCAACTGTCCACATAAATCCTCCGTCTCTTCTTCCGAAAGACTCTTGTTCCGTTTATTTGATTTCTTCGGCGCCTTTTTGCTTGATTTGGTGACGTTCGAATTTGAAGGCGCAGGTTTAGGCTTCTCTGCACTTTTCCTTCTCTTCGCTTCATCTGCTGAACTATCATCGGAATAGGAGCTTTCTACGTTTTCATCGGCACGCTCCGTTTCGGTTACAGCTTCCTCCTCGCTTGCACTGACTTTTTCATCTTCTTCGCTAGAACTCTCAGCTTTGCTAGCTCAAATCAACGTCGTAACAATGTTTAGAAACAAGCGAGGAAGGGCGATTCTTTTTTAATTTCCGTTTCGCTGACACAGCTTTGGCAGAAATCTCTTTGTAGTCGTTTTGTCGACAAAACGTATAGCCATATCGCTCTCCGCGTCTTCCGCCATTTTGTTCTGAGTCAATTCGTGAAGGACGCGTGGCTCTGAGCGTGGGACATTCACGCGGAACACATTCACGCTATCTTATTGGCTGTTGTCTAATCCCCCTTGGGATCTGTAGTCTTAAAAATAACTCGAGACGAATTACCTATGAAATAGCGTGTGTATGGGGGAATGCCTTCTCTGTCCCCTTTATCCTCTCTTGTTCATACTGTTTTCATCACTGGTGAAAATTTTGTGGCGATCGACAGGGATAAAATCACTTTTAAGGCGATTGAAAAACATCGACATGGTCTCCGAGAAACGGTATCGAAAGACCTTAAACAAGTCAGAAATTTAAGTAATAAAGGTAACAGCCTCTCCCACAAAAAGTGGTCGCTTGCTATTGATTACTTCCATTAAAAAAAATTAAGGCGGAGAAAACAACTATTTCTGTTTTATAAAAACGCAAAAGAGAGAGCGAGGTCAATATCCCTCTTAATCCTGACCAAACGACCAGAATGAATTTCGCGTCTATACGCAGGACTTTCCCAGTACCTAGCAATGAAAGCCGATGTGCACGCTAACATATGTTTTTGGTTATGTTTGAACAGACACCAGGATGTGTACCTGAGACAGGTTAAAACTGGTACCGATGTCAATGTCAACAGAAGATAAAGACATATGTGGACTTGAAGACTGGGTCCCTATTCCAGTTAACGATTCGACCACCTCGATAACTGACCTTGCAGTCGCTGTTTCGAACATACCATTCGGTATCTTCGCCTTCCTTACCAACCTTGCAATCATTGTGACTGTAATCAAAACACCATCTCTGCAAAGGTCTTCAAACATTCTGCTATGCAACCTGGCTACCGCAAACTGTTTGGCGGGCGTAACAGTTCAACCAATATTCGCTGTATGGTGGATAAACGTCCAGTATGTCCAAAACACCTGTTCTTCTCAGCAGCAACTTAGCACTGCTTTTAGTGTGTCCAATATCTTGATGACAGGGTTATCGTTTACAAACTTGGCAGTCATCAGCGCCGATCGCTGTTACGCTGTGTCCAGGCCTTTCGCCCATCGCGCAAAAGTCACGAAGGAAGGTAAAAAATTGTATTATTATTTCGACATATATTTATTTATTTGCTTATTGTGATAGGACGCTGTGTGCAAAGTCTCCAGTACAGCCATGACCAACCGGACGACAGGTCGAGCGCGTTGTGGATTCATACTTCTTCCTCTGCGGCTACAAGTAGCTGCATCACCATGAGTTACTTATTTGCAAAAAAAAAATTAACCGACCACCCCAAAAGAGAGATTAACGGCTGTTGAAACTGAAAAAAGCAAGCCTGCTAAGAAAAACAATTTAGCTCTAAAGTAAAATTAATATCTGAACCAGTAACAGTAAATATAAGCAACGAAAAGTATTACTATTTGCAAAAGCAAAAGTATAGGGAAAAAGCAAAACAGAACAAAAATAAAGAAGACAGTAACTCAGGAAAGAAAAATTCGAATTAAGTTGGACTCACTGAAAATATTTCGATGTTTTGAAATTGTTACGACAGAACCCGGAAATCGATCACGATGCTTACGGTGCTTGATTGTGATATTGCTTAGGATCACTAACTGAAGCAAGGAAGCTCCCCGGAGGAATCTGGCAGCGGGCCGGGAAAAAGAAGGAGTCAGCTTGCAACAACGTCTCTGGAATTTGAATTCTGCCTGCAATTCCCCTGTGGCTCCCCGTCGACTGAACTGTCAGATTTCCGCCAATCAGCGCGAAGCGGAAACGAGCCCGAATGTACACAAACATTGAAAAGCACGTAATAGTACGCGCCAAGGGTAGTGACGTCATTACTGATGTCATCTCCGCGGACAATCAGCATTTCGCATCGACTTTTGCGATGCAGATACTCAAATTCCAGAGACGTAGTTGCAAGCTCTCCGTCCTTTTCCCGCCCCGCTGCCAGAGCGCCACGGAGACCTTGTTTGCGGGCTAAAGTCAGGCCAATTTATGCTGTTCGACCTAGCCACCGTAAAAAATAAATTATACAGCGATGGTTCAAACGCAAATTAATACGTCTCTTTTACCGTTCAGTTTTTTGAACTTGTAGAGAGAGCGGACCTTGCTATGTTTGCAACAAGCCCAGCCTTTCTCCTTCTATCGGCTCTGTCTTCCCCAGAGTTTTAAAAACTTTCCTCTACAAGCATCAGAATCCCTAGAAGCCTATATTGCCTAGAACTAAAATAATACAGAACGTTTTTAAACAAATTTCGTTGAAAGATTCTACTTTAGGTATATATGATTAAGTAGTTTCATCAAATCTTGACATTTTAAATCGATCATAAGTATTACATGAAGGATATTACACAGTGGTGACGAGAAGAAATGAATTTTTTTCTTGAGAGGCAAAAACAATCTCACTCCATTTTCTCTGAGTTCACTCGTGAATTAGTTAATAATTTATCAGTGAATGGGCCATTTCCGAGTTACCCCAAGCCTCTGTTTCACAGCGAGGTGAAGTGCGAAGCCATTGATATTATTATTATTATTATTATTATTATTATTATTATTATTTTATTATCATCATTATTTTATTATTATCATTATTAATTATTATTATTAATTATTATTATTATTATTATCATCATTACTATTATTTCTTGTAATTCTCCTGCAAATAAAACTCATGTTCACAAGAAAGGTTTTGCACCTAACCTCGCTTTAAAAGTGAGAGTTCTTTGAACTCGGAAATAGCCTATTCAAGGTACACGTAAATAAATATTTTTTAAACATTGATTTAAATGTTCAATTAGAATAAATATTTGTTTATTTTTTAACACAGACATAGTCATAATGATAACAATCTTACCAGTCAAAACTAGAAAGAAAAACTTAGAATCTTAGGGAACAGCATTAAAGCTTTATGTTTTAAGACACAAAGTTTAAAGAATTTATCTCCACATTTTCAGGTGTCACAAAGATTGCTGTCACCACTTCATTGGGCTGGACCGCTTTAACGTTACTTTGCATGTTAATTTTACCTTCAAATCTGGGTTTCTTTATTATGTTAGTACTTGGTATATTAGTTAATACTTTGTTAATAGGTAACCACATTGCGATGTTATTAGCCATTCGAAAACACAATCGTCAAGTAGCAGATGCTGTTTCGGCTCCACAGCAGCAGTTGTCAGTAGTACTAAAACGCGAGAAGAAAGTTGCAATGGATATGTTTATTGTCCTTGTAATTCTCGTAATTTGTGTCCTTCCAAAATTGACGGTCACCATTTTCTATCAGTCTCTCGGCAGCGGATATAACTCTTTGTATCTGTGGTCCACAACTTTCTCTCTGTTGAACTCATGCATAAATCCAGTGTTTTACCTGTGGAGGTACTCTGACCTCAGAGATTCTCTGAGATCCATGATCTATGATTAGGAAATATCGAAGCACTATCTCTTCCATTGCCAGTGTGAGCATGATAGACTATGGACTATTTAAAGACCCCTACTTTCTCGTAAGATCGTCAGGAACGAGCTTTTTTGGTACGGGCCGCTATCTTGGTTTCTTATGTACGGAGGGGCGGACGTGGGGTTTATAGCGGTGGGGGGGGGGGGGGGAGGGGGAGGCAAGAAAAACAGAGGTTAGGGGTAGGGTTAGAGTTAGGGTCCCCCGCCGCATTGCATCCAAGATGGCTGCCCGTAACGCAAACCTCGATCGACGATCCAACGGAAAAATAGGACTGTGAACAGTCTAGATAGACTAAACGATGTATAATATTAATGTCAAAATCTAGCTCCAAATGTAAGTTCTAGTCGAGATTATTCAACTTCTTCAAGACGTTTATGGCAAGAAAAATTGAGTGATCGTGAAGTGACGTTTGAAGCAGTGGAGCGTTTAAGTGCTTACTATAGCCAAACTGGAAAGCTTACGTTGAAATTCATTTACTGACAGTTCCAATTCATCAGAAATATTTTACGAAACACAAACAAGAGATGGAAATAAATTAAATTGGTGCGAGCTAATTTTTACTACATCATTGTTATCTGCAAGTGTTGACCTCGACAATAAAAACGCAAAGAAAAAATACTTGGCTTTGCGAATATCCAGCCATTTTGACGTCATACTAGCTCAATAACGTATATTTATTTATGATACAGCACGCTACGATCATGATATTTACCAATGTCTGGTATTCCGACTAGCTTATATGCTTCCGACAGCAGCAACAGTATATTGAAAAACTGTATTAATATCAACTTTTAAGGAACAAGAATAAGCACAGGCGGTTGGCGCGCGGCCTGTTGTGCCAGAAGTTCCCTCGCTTCTGAAGCTACGTGCAAAAGAACGTTGTTGGGCCAACAATATTGGGAGTTGTTGCGTCCGTGTTGAAAGTGGTATGCAAACGGATTTGAAAACTTCCAATAATGTTGGGACCTACAGTGCATTGTGGGAAGGGTACAACATTTAAGACTTTGGAGACCACGTGTTATGTGCGTGCGTGGCTCCAAAAATATTGGAAGAGCTGTGCTAACGGATCCAACATTGTTGCGCAACGTTTCGACGATCACGGAACAAAAGAAATGTTGCAATTGGGAATTGCTGGGTCATACGTTTGATCGGTTTCAAACTGCGCAACAACTCCCAAAGAGCGCAAAGTTTGAAACCGGTCAAACTTTTAGCCACTTGCAAACGGACGCAACAACTCCTAACACTGTAGGGACAACAATGTTGGGAGGATTAATTACTGTGTATCAGTTTTCAAGAATTAATCCAGTTAAAAAAGGTTAAGATCGTATTTCGATCAATGTAAAGATACAAGTTTGATCGTCTCCTTGCAAAACGAAAAAACGTAAGGGGTCTTTTCAGATGAACGTTATTTCTAACTTTGCCATCAAGAAATAAGAGTTTACAGATATCCTCTCAAAAACTTTCAGTGACTTGTTTTATGAAAAGCAAGACATTTCCTTTTTACAGGATAATGCGTAAAATTGCGCAATTCCCAGCTTTCGTCATGGATTGCCTTGCATTGTGTTGCGCAGTTGCCGCGAGCCATTTTCAAAACTTTTTATCAGTCAACGTTTTTTCTCTCGTCTTTGTGACTCGCCGGTACAAGCTAAACTGTCACCTCCATCTGTCGCGCTGGAATCTCCTCTAGGTCCATGAGACAAATACTCCACTGTAAAGGGGTCCCTGATTTGCTTTGGGCATTGTTATCAATGCTCGAAAGGTACAGTTGCCGAGCTGGAGCAGTGATAGAGGCGCACATCTCATTTCATTTCCTTTCAAAACATAATCAGCAACGGCTGACCGATCCGGGTTTTTTGGAAACTGTTACGAGACTCACTAAGCTGTCCAAATCCGTGGCTAAGGCTCAATTGTTCTCAAATAACCAACCTAATTCAGAAAGGTAAAATGAAAAAAAACGAATTGAATAGCGCTATTGCTCGTTTACCACCCACATCAAACCTGTCTTGCAACAAAGGGTTGTTAACAGGTTTGAAAGATGGTGGTAAAGCGCGCCACATCGCTTTTCAACTCGTTTTGCAGCAATGTTGCAAAACACGTTGCACGTCTTTGTTTCCCGTTTTTCCGGAGTTTTAAGATACAACGACGCGACGGCAACCAGAAAAAAAAAAAAACAGGTTGAATAAGCAAAACAACAACTTCGCACGAGCATCAAAGTTTTTTTGTACACTTCTTTGCCGTTTTTGCACGACTACGAAACGAAATTTTAGTTTTTCCTGAACTTGGATATGAGGCCTGGGAATTCAACTTCAGGGGGGCTCGCCTACATTTGCAAAGTATGTGGGTAGGAAGAAGATTGAAATAACGCAAATTCACTTTTCAAGGCACGTTCTAGTTGCCGTCGCGTCGTCCCTAATAGGCTGATTTAGCAACAGAACGAGAACGTCAGACGACGACGGGAAAGCGCGCGGAAAGGACTGAACGCGACTTCCGGTGCCCAATTTGCTGCTCTGCCATTGGTCAAGCCAGTTGTTTGATTTGCGCGCGCTGTCGTCAACTGACGTTCCCGTTCTGTTGCTAAGTCAGCACCTGATATAATCAATCAAATACATTTTCTTTTACGTACCTTAAACCCGTTCATTTCTCTCAAAGAAGGCGCTATAGTGTTCGTACTCTGTGATAGAAGCAGAATAAGATGGAAACAAATCTCTTTTGCGAACGTAAGAACTTCGACAGAGGGATTTTCTTCCCAAGCAGCTACTTCATCTTTCCTGCAGAATATTAAAGGAAATAAAAATCAACGGCCAGATGTTCGTTTGGGATACACAGTCTTTCTTCTACAACAACTTCTCATCAGACTAATAACCTCGAGCTCCAATTCCGGCGACGGAAACGAAAGCGACAAAAAAGCAATAGGTTTAGACTGGCAATAAGTTGAGAGTCCGACAAGCTGACTCTCAACATATCTAATTTTCGTAAAAAAAATTTAATCACTATTCCTTAATGTTCTAGGTAATGAAGATAATTATTTGAATATTAATTATTTAATGGAGTATTTTGTGAAGAAAACGCGAAGAAGTATCAAAGCAAGGTTTTTGTAAAATACTCTGAAGAAACCCCGTCCTCGGGGAAGTCTCTGATTAGAATTTATTCACTCAAGTGGGTGGGGTGGGGGCGGGTGCTTATTTGAGTTTCATTGGGAGGAGGAGGGGTTGGCGTTTATTCGAGGCTGGGCGCTTATTAACTTTTTCTGCCTTTAGGATGGGCGCTTATTCGAGGTGGGCGCTAATTCAAGGTTGGGCGCTTATTCGAATAAATACGGTATATAGGCCGGACAAAAAGATTCCGGTTTGGTCTACAAAAACTGCGAGAAGGGATTGCAAAAGTATGTACATTTATAGATGTATGTATACATCGAGTAACCTTGAATCTCGTCTCTGTTCGAGTAAAGAAAAGACAACGTTGTGCTAACGACCAAGTTTAACAAAAATATTACTTTTTTGTAGTACCGCAGACAATGATCACAATTCGAAAACAATGTCGCAGCAATGTTGCAACGCTGTGTTGCGGAAAAATTGTCGTTGCGAATCGTCTCGTTTAATATCACCTTTAAGCAGCCACGACGACAGCAGTGAAAACGCCGCTAAAAAAATGAATCTGTGTTCTTTCAAACTTAATCGCCACTATTTAGACCCGCTCTACTTGTCAATTCTTAAAGACTGTATCCAGTTAAACAGGAAAGGTTTTCGTGCGTTCACGTCCTCTATAAAACGTTGCATAAGGAAGTTCCACGTTGTAGCCGTTCAGTGGACGTCAAGGAAATACACGTATACTTGACAGCGTGATTTAGATGCAGAGATGCTGTTTTGCTCATAAAACCAATTGTTTAATTTGACGTTGTCGTTGCCGTCGTGGTGGCGGTTGCTTAAGCTCCACATTAACCCCTACAGTACACCAACAGGTTGGTTTTCATTGTACGAACGTGCTCGTGATAAAGAATTTCAAAGTTCGCGGGAAACTTGACGCAAACTTGTGCATTTTGACGAACTATTTAAACGCACTTCAAGTGAAGAAAAAAACATCGTTCGCGCATCTGATTGGTTAAATAAATTTGCATGTGAAAGTTTACAACTTAACTCTACCGTGAATATATTTCAATGTGCATGTATGAAATAAATATACGTACCAACTGCTCTTATCAGCTAGTGTTCTTGCCTTGTAGAGAATCTTCACTACGCGCATGTATTTTGCTAGGAGAATGACAAAATATGGTATTACATGAAATGATTATAGCACAATCTACTATTACTTCGGAAATCCTTAGGTCAGGAATATAAATCAGAAAACTGGAATAACTGCACTTGTCTTGATTATAAAGGAGATAAAACATACGAAAACAGGAAACTAACCTCAACTTCAAAACCGGCGGAAAATGGCGCGAATGTTTTAGCCAATCACAACCAGGGAATAAACGCAGAAATACAATATATTACAACAATCAGCAATTCACAAGAGAGATATGCAAAATTGGAACAACGAACGAAATACGCCTGGGGGAACTGTGAAGAGTAGAAACAGGCATAAGCGGACGAGAGATTTGCAGAAGTGTACCCGTTTCAACGGTGCGAACTTCTTGTAATGCAAATAATTTGTCTTTTTAATTCTCTCTAGGCAATATAAGTACTGAACCAACTGGCTTAAAGTCTTTGACTCTATAAACTTTACTGCGGATCGATACATGTACAGGTTTAATCAACAATTCCTACCTTTATTTGTGATCGAGTATGCTCCACCTTCACTGGGTCTTTTTTCGCAATGGAAGTCCGCACAAGGTTCTATATTGGTTACCACCGCGGTGTCTGCATTAAAAAGCCAAAGCTGAAATAAAATTAAAACTAAATTTTTAGTGCAATTGATTAATTTGACCAGAAGAAAGTCATCCACGTGGTAAACGACAATGGTGGCAAAATTAAGGCAAGAGTGAAAAAAAAGCTTACTACTGACTTTTCTTCAACACAAGGTACTTAGTAAGGGCACCGCTTTTACTTCCTTTGATTTGCCTGTTTTGGCCGAACCGCCATTTCCACAGTTATTTACACCAAGAAACTTGGTCCGGATGATAGAGGTGCCTCGGTAAATTCACAAATTGGAACCAAACTTCTCAAACTCATCAATAATTCATAAGGATAATACAAAGGAAATTAATGTTTAATGAGTGTTTGGAAATCAGATGAAAAACTGCTCATTTTTGCATCCTCCCTCTAAAATTATTTTTTTTTGAGAAGTAATATCAACCATGAGACGCATGTTTCATCACCAGATGAAACACCTCGAAGTTCGTCCAAAATACACTGCTGCGTGTCGTATTTTCAACTCTCTTCTCAGTATTTCATCTGGTGATGAAACACTACGTCTCATTCTTGATATATTACATCAAACACGACAGTGTCTCGCCCTAATACACAGGCCTGAGAAAACAGCCGACGCACTGGTTTTCCACCGAAATGACGTCTGAGGCACAAGCGCAGAAATTCCATACTGATGACGTGTCACAACCTAGATCTGGTTAGTACTTGTGATTGGTTGTGCCGCGTGGGAGATTTGCATCAAACCAATCAGAAGCACTACCAAGATCTGGGCAGTAACACGTCATCAGTATGGAATTTCTGCACTCGTTTCTCAGACGTCATTTCACGGGGAAACCAGTGGTGACGTCGCGAAATGTCGTCTGTTTTCGCAGGCTACATAAAACACCTAGGAGAATGAAGTTAAAATACAACAAAACCTCGAGGTATTTGATGTTTTCGAACAAAATGAATTTGATGGAGGAATTATGGATGTAAAATCGAAGAGTTTTTTCACCAGTAACCCAAACAATGACTTACACATGCATGCGTTATTTTCTCTCCACTGCGCAAGGATTCTTGAACAAGAAACCTGAAGTTCACCGCACCTTTGGACTTGGAAATTAAACAACTAGAAATAAATGTTTCAGTGCGATAGGATCTAAAGTAAAAAAAAAAACAAACACCAATAAACATCACGAAGCGACAAAAAATTCAAAAGAGAACTAGTTTAAGAAACAAACTTTACCTAAACAAGTCACTGTGTCTCAAGCTGATCCTGTGTTTATGGAGATATAAGCTTGACACATCTTTTAAGTCAAGTGAATGAAGATTGGAATCCTCTCTGATGACTATTCCTATTGAAGAATTACATCTACAACATTTGATCTCATCCTCATCCTCTCCCTGTGCAGTACAAGACAATGCATTTTATTCAAATTTTCATCGTATAAAGCAATTTTTATATTACTTAACATAACTGTTGAACGACTGATAAATAAGTAAAATACCTCAGGAAACAAAATGCAAGTTACTAAATAAAGAATATCGTATTTATTCGCCCAAGCGCCAACCTCTAATGAGCGCTCATCTTGAATAACCACCCACACTATAGGCAGGAAAGGTAAATACAGTAAGCACCCAGCCTTGAATAAGAGTCCACCCCCTGACACCAAAAAAAATGAAGGACAAGAACAACGATATCAAAATAAACTAATTTTTTCTAAGAAACTTCGATGAAGAGCAAGTGTCGTTTACTGAAGCCAATTAAATGAAACTTTTATAAGTGACGTCCATGTTTTTAGTCTGTAAAAACAACAGTTACACTTCTAAATGAGACTTAATAGTTTTAATAATATTAATAGTTTTATTTGATTGACCCCTGGATTTCTTACTCTTTGTCCGTTGAACTTAGATTCCAGATTCAAATTGTTAGTGGGGTTCCGCTTTCCTTGAGCTGTTTTCTGGATTCCAAAGCCCAGGATTCCAGGTACCACAAGCAAAAATTTCCCGGATTTCCTTACATGGGGCAAAAATGAATTCCTTGGTATAAAAAATGTTATCAAAAACTAAATCATTGGATAATACAATTCTAGAGCTCTGACTGGCCTAGCCATCATGGTATATGAGCCATTATACCATGCTCTCAAAATAAGGTAACTGTGTGCATCTGCTCAAAAATTTAAAACAAGCTGAACATCAGTTGTTTTTACAAATAAATTCGGGAATAATTCTTGATATTTTGTGGGTGTTTTTAATAAAACAATAATTATTCCACTCGCGCTTGTTGGATATGAGATGATTATAGCCAACCCGGCACTACGTGCCTCATTGGCTATCTACCATCTCATATCCGACATGCACTTGTGGAATAATTATTCTTGAATATTCTTCACCACAATAAGACTAGAATTTATGGAAAAGGATCTTGGTATAACAAAATCTTGTTATAGCAAACGTATTCTGCCATTCCTTTGGCAGCCTTCATTATATCAAGGTTCCACTGTTACCAGGTGTTTAGACATTCACATTGCATGCACCCTCTTTAAGCAAATACAATAATTCTCAACATACAGAACAAATCCTTAAATTGTTTGCCACTGCAGTTGCAGGATGGACCTTGATGTAGTATGCACCTACAAAGCAGTCATCTTCACTTGGTTCAAGCACTCCTGTCGCAGATGTCAGATGACTGCTACCATGGCAACACCAGTCTTGAGCAAGCTCCAGCCAATTTTCTGATGGTAATTCCAGAACTCTTTTGAACTTTCTTGAAGAAATAATGGGTGTATTAAAAACATTTCCAAAGAAAGAGGATTAAAATAAACCTCGTCCAAAGAAGAAAAGGACCCCATAACAATGTTTATGTTAAGACTGTTCTAGTTCACGATCATTATTAAACTCAATTATTTAATAAAACCATGACACTGCAAAACGGTGCTGACCAAATAACAAGAATAGCGTTGTTAATGAGGTTTGCAGAAGACGGTTGCTGTATTAATGTGACATTTACAAAACTAGTTTTAAACAAATAAAAATAATAATAATCATTGTTTATTAGTGTCTAATGTTTGTCAGCAGTTATTATCACTACCAGACCAAGTTGTGGTCAGGTGGACAAGTTAAATGATTTTTGACACTCATGCTACTTTTGAACTGTACAAAATCCTATGATGCTACAATTTAAAATGAAACCTCTTTTATAGCAGGGCTTTTATATGGTACTATTGAAATCTTAGGATTTTACAAAAAGGAGGCTGATCAGAAATTTCCTGTGAATTTTTTAACTTTAGCCAGAGTACCAGGAGCAAAAATGCTAATTATTGCTTTGTTATTTACTTGCTTCAATGAAAAAAAATATCATTCAACTTTGAGGTTACAGGAGTGGTCACCTACAAGAGATTTCCATTGAAGAGCCACAGTTCAGGATAATTAATAACCCTGGTTGTAACCAGAGCTACTGTACATGTAATTACTCACAACAATACTGAAAATCCTCTATTAAGCCCCCCGGGGGGCTTATTTATTTCAAGCCCATTTGAGGAGGAACTTAATAGAGATGGGCGGCTTATTTAATTTAGAAAAGATGATGGTATCAGTTCTCCATAAAGAACTAGAATACGAAGTGAAAAAGCTCAAGTACAAGACGTTTTAGGTCATGCAGCCGAGGATCAAGGTCAAATCCAAACTTCCAGTTGGTAAATAAACCATCCCAGATCAGTCCACACAAAGTTTTACAGTCGTGATTGATTAATACAGTCTATCATTTATTAGTGAAGAGTAATTAGCGGATGGGAGGGGGGGGGGGCTTAATAGAGAGGGGGGCTTATTAATTTTCTTCCCCTGAAAAGGGGGGCTTATTAGAGGGAGGGGGGCTTAATAGAGGATTTACCAGGCCATCTGATATTACGCAATGGTGCGATTTCACACAATTGACCTCAAATCACATCTGATCACACAATTTGGGGAAAATCGCATAATTCGTAAAAATATGCTAAATTCAAGTAAAGTAAACAATAAATTCTAACTTTAATGAAACATTTTCCTAATCTTAAGGTTATTTAAGTGATTTACCACTAAACAAAGCCTTGCAAGACATCTGAAACCTTCGATCACGGTATCACGGCAGCCATTTTGATGTTAGAGACAAGCAGAGTGGTCAGCCGTGTAAAGGAATCATGTAATATTAAACAAGTGTCCTTTTTCTTTTCCGTGTCAAAATAATCGGACAAATTTAACTGTTTTGTTTTAAAATGGATGTTTTATTATTCCTTTACATTCAGATTGCCTGTTAAACAACATTAAAGTGATTTTTTAAAGTGGTTCCTTTGAAACCTGGTAAAACAATGTAAATTAACCCTGAAAAAATCACATAATTTACCGCATAATAGTCCTATCTTATCGCACAATCTACCCTGGAAATATCACACAATTTCTGATTTTTTATAGCACTCTATCAGATGGCCTGCCGGTACTGAAAATGAGTGATTCTCCTATGTAAAGCAACTTTACACTGCTTCCAAGCCAGTAAAAACTGATCTAAATCTTGTGAATGTAGAAGCTGACAACTTGTCAACTTTATAACTTCACATGAATGTAACCTACCTGTCAGGAGACAGCACAAAGGATCCGCACATACGGCAACAAATACTGTGAAATCTGTTCCTTAATTCCTGCAACTCTTTCCCTAAACCAAGTCTCTTCAAAACCTCCTCTTGATGTTCACTAGGACAATATTGAAACTGCAGCCTCATTTGAATCTCACTCCCTCTGCATACTGTCAGACCAGTGCATGATCTTGGGGTCAAACTGAAAGCAGCTACAATAAAATACATGTTTGCACCCTTATTGCTTCCCACCATAATGATCAGTTCCCACACAGAGGAAAAACAATCAATGTATCTTTTGTGTATTGTCAATCAATGGGAGACTTTTTAGAAATTTTAGGTTTCCTTTTTCTGCGAAAAATAGCTTAACCTGGTACCTGGTAACTAGTGGTTAGGACCCATTTGCATAGGGTGCTTCACACACAAGTTTGATCAGATTATTACAGATTTCCCATGAAAAATTCAATTTTGGTGTCGTTGCACCATATTTTTAAGCCCCACTTTTGGGTTTTCTTCGGAACGCCAGGCCCCACCTCAGGGCATTTGTAGCTTTTCCAAAACAAAATGACAAAAATGACAAATGAGCACTGGGAGGGGTATTTTGCAGAACACAGAATGCAGAATGCTGAATGCAGAATGCGGAACACCAAATGATTCTGAAGTTTAGTGATTAGAGTTAGGAAACTGAGTGCATCAGGTTCCATTTAGAGTCATTATACCAGAAAAATTGATGTGAAACTTGATTCACACAGTTTCCTAACCCTAATCACTAAACTTCAGAGTCATTTGGCATTCTGCATTCAGCGTTCTGCAAAACACTCCTGCCGAATGAGCACACTTAGAATTGACTGAGCCATAACATGGCTGTAAAAAATATGACTAACATTTACGCTTTTCAACACCATCATTCACTTTAATGGACCTCTAAGGAAACACAGGCTTTCTTCAGCAGGTTCAAAATGCCTTAAATGAAGGTTGTAATTGGTTGATTTCGATCCATGTTGTTTAATATTTCGTTTGATGGCAGTTTAATATGATTGACAACTAACCCTAATCACTAAGCTAAACCTCGTTCAATATACCCTTGCCGACAATTACTCCTTTTTTTCACATTTTTCCTTTTAATCTAAAGTTTTCCCAGAAGATTAAACGTATTGAGACATTTACATGAATACCTGGAAAATGCACTGTGTTCTTCAAAGCATGCGCATTCTCTTTGACATCCACAGCCTCGTAACAGATTAGTTTTCGTGAACAAATTTGAATGAGTTGCTTGGAGTGTGGACTACGTGTTGTTCGTCCCTTCGTGAACCATTGCAAGCCTATCACAAAAGAAACTGCATTCAAGTTCATGCCAACATCGAACCAAATTGGACTCGATTCGTCCGCCATTTTGATAAACTCGGAAAGGACTGGAACGAGTTTTATTTTTAAATTTCATTTCATTTTTTTCCAGTTTTTCGAGAAAGGTAGCCTGGGAACTGGGAACCAGGCTCAGCATTGGGAGGAAAAGGAGCAAAAAAATGGGCTTGCTAGAAACAAAAAAAGGTGCTCGAGAAGCGCGTGTGACTACTGCTAAAGAGTAAAAGGCATTTTTAATTCCATTTGAATGTTTTAAAACGCATTGCAACGTTTCTCAATAATTCGTAACACACGCATTTTTAACCTTTCCTTTGAATGCGGGCGACTTCGTCAAATGATGAAGAATGATCAACACATTGGCAATGTTATACAAATACCTTGGTTTCTGGACTTATTTTGAAGATGAGAAGTGAAGATACGCGGTACGCTTCTTGAGAAATGATGTATTTCATTGCCTTTTTATTCGGTTGCACTAGCTATCAAAGCAGACCACAAGGCAGCCGAGCATTTCGCTTTTCATAGAGAACCATCGACAAAACATTCCCAAAAAATGGTTATCTTTGTATGCTGATTGAGTCCGAAGCACATCGTATACTCGTATACTTACCTACTTTCGGAAAACTAAGTTCTGTATGCTGATTGGTTCCGAAGCATATTCTATTGTTATTTAAGGTTCGGGAAAACGGACAACAAACAACGTGCAACTTGTCTTGCAACATTGCCGCAAAACGATTTGTATAGCGATGTTGCGCGTTTTACCAAAGACATAAAACCTCTCTTGCAACAAATCAGGTTGTTAACAGTTTGAACGTTGGTGGTAAAACGCGCAACATCGCTCAGCTCGTTTTACAGCAATGTTACAAAACAAGTTGCACGTTTTTTGTTGCCCGTTTTTCAGTACCTTTACTTACTTTCGGAAAACTAACCAATGGCAAAAGTGGCTAGTGGCGCATGGGCGCTAGACACAACAATCGGCAAGCGAAGCGAGCCGAGCGGTAGTCTAGGGATATTTTTCCTATTTCCTCAGGGCACTTGATGTAGGCAAGCTAAAGATCTAAAACAAGAGCTATCGTAGCTTTGACTAAACTGCGACTGATCCGAAACCGAACACTTTCTTCGAATCCAAGGAAAGCAATGAGTGAAGCCACGAGTGTTCTGTCGTGAATTATAATACCTGTCGTAAATTGTAATAATAATAGTCGTAAATTGTAATATCTGCTGTAAATTGCAATAATAGTTGTCGAGAAACGTAATAACCAAGCTAGCGTCAATTGTAATAAAAGTTGTTGTAATTTGTAATGAGACTAGTAGCTGTCCTGAATTGTAATAACACATTGTCGGTTGTAATGCCATTAGAAATAGTGTAGGGGTGGTGGGGGTTAGAGACAGTTCGAACTGCATAAATAGAACACTCACAATAGACTTCAGTGAGACTAACTTGAAATGTTTGTCTGACTTTTGGCATTTGTACTGTCGCAATTTGTAATAATCATCGCACTTTGTAATACCTGTCGCAATTTGTAATAAATACATCGCACTTTGTAATACCTGTCGCAATTTGTAATAAACCGTGTCGCACTTTGTAACAAAAAAGCTGTCGCAATTTGTAACAACTGTCCATCGCACTTTGTAATAAACTAAGCTGTCGCAATTTGTAATAATTCCATCGCACTTTGTAATAACTTTTTGAGAGTAATTAAACTTACTTCGTCAACATTACTATAACGCCAAAATATGCATGGTACTTCATAAACAAAGATGGAGATGACGTATGCTAGCACGTAACATCTCCGCTCATTCAAACATTTAACTTTATTCACAGTCCTAAACATTTTTTTAGCTTAATGTTGATTAGTTATCTGACTTACGAAATGCTGTATTCTTGAACCTTGCTATTGTACTAGGTGGCTTGCATTCAATGGTTACCCAGCGGGTGTACTTCCTTATATGGCCAATACGGGGATGTGCCTCTGGACAGAGCATTGTCAGAGTAGAGGATCTAGACAGAGCTAGACACACTAGACACAAACAAGCCATTATTGAAAAGCATTTAATTTCCGCTAATCGTAACACCCATCTTACATCATTCAAATAAGGACACCAGGAGAGTTCAAGCTTTCCTTGTTAGATCTTATAACAGGTTGACACAACACGTGGTACACCGTTCTTGTCTAACGAGCAATCTTAAAGAAGTAATAGTGGCTTCTTTATTTTGGCCAACTTAATCAAACGAGGCCTGGAAAGATTCAAAATGTTTACTGCCAATAAAAAAAAAAACGTCACCAGTGACAAACCTTCGAACCACAACAGAAACCTAAACACAAAATTGAATTAGTCGCTGGCCAATACCTTCGTATGTACCTGTTTTTATAACACTCACTTGGGGTCTTACACTGAGCCTGCTGGGCATTTGGTCCATCATTCTCACTTGATTTGGGCCCATATATATAGGAACAAAAGGAGCACTCATTCCATCTTAAAACAATTGTCTTCTGTAAGGAGTCCTCTAAAGCAAATACCATGGGGATATTAAAAAAATATCCTTCCCTGCGTATATACAACTCGTAAGACCTTGCAATTCTTCCGAGCGTGTTCTGGATTACTGTTTGCGGTACTTACCTATCTAGCCCATCCATATATGGGATTATTCCCCCCCACCCCCCGCCGAAGACTTCACGTGTCACGTGGCAAGCAAACGTGGATTTGGACGACGAATGCCAGGTTATTCATGAATTTTCTGTTGTTAAATGTTGCCTTTCTTATTTAAATATTTTTGAATTTAAACGTGATTCATATCTTTTTGGTGATATGTCACAGGAAGTTTCATGTCTTTCATAAAAGCGTTTTTAGTTAGTCACGTGATTAATCAAGGAAGAAAAATTTATAGCGGAAGACATGCATGTTTGACCAAAGAAAATGTTACGGAGATGTTACATGCGACGTCATCATCTTTGTTTATGAAATACCATGCATATTTTGGCATTATATTAGAAAATATTAGAAATAGTGTAGGGGTGGTGGGGGTTAGAGACAGTTCGAACTGCATAAATAGAACACTCACAATAGACTTCAGTGAGACTAACTTGAAATGTTTGTCTGACTTTTGGCATTTGTACTGTCGCAATTTGTAATAATCATCGCACTTTGTAATACCTGTCGCAATTTGTAATAAATACATCGCACTTTGTAATACCTGTCGCAATTTGTAATAAACCGTGTCGCACTTTGTAACAAAAAAGCTGTCGCAATTTGTAACAACTGTCCATCGCACTTTGTAATAAACTAAGCTGTCGCAATTTGTAATAATTCCATCGCACTTTGTAATAACTTTTTGAGAGTAATTAAACTTACTTCGTCAACATTACTATAACGCCAAAATATGCATGGTACTTCATAAACAAAGATGGAGATGACGTATGCTAGCACGTAACATCTCCGCTCATTCAAACATTTAACTTTATTCACAGTCCTAAACATTTTTTTAGCTTAATGTTGATTAGTTATCTGACTTACGAAATGCTGTATTCTTGAACCTTGCTATTGTACTAGGTGGCTTGCATTCAATGGTTACCCAGCGGGTGTACTTCCTTATATGGCCAATACGGGGATGTGCCTCTGGACAGAGCATTGTCAGAGTAGAGGATCTAGACAGAGCTAGACACACTAGACACAAACAAGCCATTATTGAAAAGCATTTAATTTCCGCTAATCGTAACACCCATCTTACATCATTCAAATAAGGACACCAGGAGAGTTCAAGCTTTCCTTGTTAGATCTTATAACAGGTTGACACAACACGTGGTACACCGTTCTTGTCTAACGAGCAATCTTAAAGAAGTAATAGTGGCTTCTTTATTTTGGCCAACTTAATCAAACGAGGCCTGGAAAGATTCAAAATGTTTACTGCCAATAAAAAAAAAAACGTCACCAGTGACAAACCTTCGAACCACAACAGAAACCTAAACACAAAATTGAATTAGTCGCTGGCCAATACCTTCGTATGTACCTGTTTTTATAACACTCACTTGGGGTCTTACACTGAGCCTGCTGGGCATTTGGTCCATCATTCTCACTTGATTTGGGCCCATATATATAGGAACAAAAGGAGCACTCATTCCATCTTAAAACAATTGTCTTCTGTAAGGAGTCCTCTAAAGCAAATACCATGGGGATATTAAAAAAATATCCTTCCCTGCGTATATACAACTCGTAAGACCTTGCAATTCTTCCGAGCGTGTTCTGGATTACTGTTTGCGGTACTTACCTATCTAGCCCATCCATATATGGGATTATTCCCCCCCACCCCCCGCCGAAGACTTCACGTGTCACGTGGCAAGCAAACGTGGATTTGGACGACGAATGCCAGGTTATTCATGAATTTTCTGTTGTTAAATGTTGCCTTTCTTATTTAAATATTTTTGAATTTAAACGTGATTCATATCTTTTTGGTGATATGTCACAGGAAGTTTCATGTCTTTCATAAAAGCGTTTTTAGTTAGTCACGTGATTAATCAAGGAAGAAAAATTTATAGCGGAAGACATGCATGTTTGACCAAAGAAAATGTTACGGAGATGTTACATGCGACGTCATCATCTTTGTTTATGAAATACCATGCATATTTTGGCATTATATTAATGTTGACGAAGTAGGTTGAATCACTCTCAAAAAATTGTTACAAAGTGCGATGGAATTATTACAAATTGCGACAGCTTAGTTTATTACAAAGTGCGATGGACTGTTATTACAAATTGCGACAGCTTTTTTATTACAAAGTGCGACACGGTTTATTACAAATTGCGACAGGTATTACAAAGTGCGATGGATTTATTACAAATTGCGACAGGTATTACAAAGTGCGATGATTATTACAAATTGCGACAGTACAGCATTTCTTTTTTTATTTTGATGACAAAAGTCGCGACAAACAAGAAATCAGCTAGCACAGAAGAGTACGCAATAAAGTATTTCTTCAACACATTTGTCACTGATGACGTCATTTTACAAAGAAGCGTATGGATTATCAGTTACCACCACGCAAAAGTCCCTATGCTCTGGTGTTCCGCAGTCCCCGCGGTAACTAAATTGAAACAAGACTAGAGAATATAGCCAAGAATAAGTCGCCACTGTGATGTGTTGCTCAGTGCTCACCAAATTCCTTGGGTAAAAAAAAAAGAAAAAAGAAACTTGAAAACTCGATGAATTACTGAGTGTAACCTTTTGTAACGTGAACTTTGCTTAGACTTTGGTTGGAATTAATTCAATGGATTGAACTATTAGAGCTATTAAGTGAAAAGACGTGTTAGAGTTTTTGTGTAAAACTGAGGGTCTGTTCGTCTTGTGTATCATTTGCGTATTTTGCAGTAACGCAATAATAAGCTGTAGCCGTGGTGAGTTTAATTCGGATTGTTCGAGAAGGTAAACACGACGCTGATTTATTCATCAGAGAAAGATACATCCAGTTAGTGACTAAACTCGTACCTCAAAAAGTCAACAAAAAAAAGTAAACGGCTAGCATGGTGTTGAAATTTTATGGTAAAATGGTTGAGTTGCTAGGCAATTTCAAGTTTCCCCAAGTGTGGGACGAGTCTTCGCCAGTAAGACAGGAGTGTTAGCAAAGTCTAGAAATACCTGTAAATTAGGTTTATTCTGTTTCCAAGCATGTTGCGTCGTTTGACATCTGGTCATGAAAGCTTCAATAAGCTTTAAACTCCAGTGGTAATCCAAGATTTTTCATTATTTTCAATTGCATCTCCCGGCAACGGCCTTTGGACATAGGATTGATAAACCGGTTTAATAACAAGACCTCGTTCAGCCATGACTGTATACATTTCACCAGAGGTTGAGCGTTGTTATGTCAAGCATCATCTGTTTTCATTGTATCTTTGCCTGCAAATACAGTCGTCTCTCCTGGTTCCTAACCATTCGCAGCCAAATTGTATCTAAGCAACTGTAAATGAAATCGTTGATTTTGTTTAATATGTTGTTCAATTCATTTTCCACGTTCAAGATCCGCCGTGATTCCTTTTGTTGACACTGGAACCAAAAGGGCTTTCTTTGATTCACGTAGACAATTATGAAAACGGCTGTCATCAATCTCATCTCTAAGGTAAACGCACGTGTTCGCCCGTACTTTCTAACCATCGTTTACCTATAGCCTTAAAAGCAAGTAGATTATCAAGCTACGATTTCAGATTTTGAGTTACTCTGAGTCAGTTCCCTGTGTACAGTAACTCAGGCAGAAAGCACATTCAGCTGCCCAGTTGTGGATTTGAGACCTTTAAGTAAGTGAATGGTCCACTGGTAGAGTCCCAATGAAAGAGAAGAGGCACCCTAAACTCGAAAAATAATCTGAATTCTTCTCCGCCATGCAGGCCTTGGCCCTCACCCTAGGTCAGCCACTTCTGCCTGTTCGAAAAACTAATCAAATCCGGTTTGTTCTAATGCATGCTTGAAATTATATCTTTATTAATAGAGTGGTAAAAATTCGAGTTGTTAGAAGTTATGGTTCTATGTGAATGTTAAGAAAAATGCTAAATTTTGTTTTCCTTCGAAATTACTGTTACCTGAAGAAGCGTTATTCCTCCGTCGACATTGATCTCCACGTTGTTTGCTCTTAACCGCCCCCTCCAAGGTACCCTTAAAATATTTTTTAAGCCCTCCCGATAACTTCCAACAAAAGTCAAGCAAATAAAAGGGTTCGCCACAGTAGATATGCAAACCGTGATCTCAGAGATTCGCCAAAGTGTCGTTCCAAATGAGCAAGATACTGAAATATGAAATTCCCAAATGATCGCCGAAACAAGCAGTGGAAGAGAACAGATGTAAAACGCTGCAATAATAAAAAAGGACATCTTGATTGCTTGCTGTCTTCTAAGCCGACGCACGTTCGACCTAGTTCCCTTATTCCCTTCGTTGTGAAGGCGTTTGTCTTGTTTCCTTAGAGTCATCGCAATAACGCTGTATATAAATGTCAATGCGATGAATGGGGTAATCTGGAATACGACAGTATATACCACTGAATAAATCACATATATTCTGTCAGTGCCAAATGAATCGTCCAAGCCAACCATACATATAAATTTCCTTTGTACTTCAAGAACTTGATACGAATACAACTCAACTGAATTCACTCCTATGGCCAGAAGCCAAGTGGAAGCTATAGCAATGCTTCGAGATCTAGAGGGGATGGAGTGGGCTTTCATTGGATATACGACAGCCACAAGCCGATCAATGGCGATCCAAAAAATGCTCTGTACGGATACAGAAAGGGAGACGCTTGTGCAAAAACCCTGAAGCTTGCACAAGACCAAACCTGCAGTACCATGGTCAGGCCAGGAGCTCTCCGCCATCTCCGCTAAGCCGACTGGAATGGCTATTGATGAGAACAAAAAGTCGGAAACCGCCATGTTTACAATGAGCCAACTGGTCGTTTTCATCAATTCTTTGTGCGTAAACACGATAAGAATTATCAAGAAGTTTCCAACCAAACTGATGAACATGATGAAAGGGTAGGAGACCAAGAAACCGATTTTTGCTGTGGTTGATATCTCTCTTTCGTCACAGTAAAAGTAGTTGATATCGTATAAACTCATATAGCTGAAATTTGAAGAAAAATTCATCTCTTTCACTGTTTCTCGAGCAGTTAAAGGGAACTTTAACTCAGCGACTGCTGCGTATATCTCTACGTATTGATATTTGAAGCAAATTTATATCTTTTAGACAAAATTTTACCAGGTTACTTATAAAAGTAAGCTAAATTTTTTGCCAGTTCCCATGAAAAATTAGACCGCCACCTGCGTAGGGATTGTTTAAAACAACGGTCTTTCTATTTAGAGTTTCTTTTTTTCGTTATTCTTTTTCTGTTGTTGTTGAAAAAAAGAGAGTAAATAATCCCAGAAGGAAACCTGTTACTTTCGAAGGATATAATTACTCTCGGACAATGTCTTCTTTTAAACAGGAACTTCGCGCAATTCGCTTCTATTAAAACTGACAGTGTTTGTAAATATGATCTAAACATAGGAAAACTACGAGTGAAAATAAATATGTTTTAATTAAAATAGGCTTGGCTTGTTGGCAAAACTAGCTATTTTGATTGTATTTTAACGAACTGGAGGTCTCGGTTCGCACAGCAGCCGACTGGTCGGCCCAATTGTTTTTATGCAGTACTTTCTGCTGTGTGAAAACTAAGAAACGAAGTCAAATTGTTTTCATTCCTGAAGGAGGACTGTAGCTTTAATTTTACTCTTGTGCAGCTGCGTTCTTACATTTTATTCGTTTATTGTTTTATAAGATATTCTCCATGTTTTAATAAAGATGTGGTAATTACGACTGTCTTTTTTAATTGTGATAGGTAGGAAACTAGCAAGGTTTTTTATGATTCTTATCTGAACGGTAGTACTTTCGGCTTTATCAGTGATATTAAATTTTGGAAAGCAATTTATTCAGCCTGCATGTAGATATCTGTTAATGAAACAGAAGAACATCTGCCTCCAGCGAAGATGTTTCTCGTTCTCGCCCTTCTTAAACTGCGCGCGTCTAATCCGGTGAATGTCTGGCATGACAAACTCGATTTGTTGTCAAAACTGATGATTCCTTATTGAAAGCCATTCAGCTTGGTGATTCTGTTATACGAAGTCAGCAAGGGGCGAGCTATTCTCGCGATAGGTTTTGGAAACGATCGCGAGGTGAACAACCAAAGTTATATTTAAAATGTCTGCATGAGTGTAACCTCCAAAGAGTCTCTCATGACCATTGCTTGCTGGTGTTTTGAAATTACTCCTTCCCATTTGAAAAAATATAGCAGCTCTTTTTATTTAGGATGATGCTTTGGAGCATTTTGTTTGCTATAGAGCGCAGCGTTTCACTTTACGCAACGGTGGCCATGCTGGTGTACTAAGAAAATCCTCTGAGAGTTGAACTCTTTCCTTTCTTTTGTTTCAATAAATAAGCATAGACGCTGGCCACGTGAATGAAACCGCTCTTCATACACTCTGCTGATGCGAAACAAATGTTCATATATCGTGAACATTCGGGATCGTAAATATAGCGCTAGTACAAAGTTATAACTTTTACGCCTTTTCACATTTACCATTTATTTTTCCTTATTTTGCGTTGTCGATTCTATCTTTGCTTTAATTTCAAACGGACATCTAGAAAAGTAAACTATTGGATCTATCAGACATCCCTCATTCTAAAACAAATCTTCACGATTCAGTACAATTTTTGGACGAAGAAAATGACAGATATGACCCTTTAACCCTTTAACTCGCAGAAGTGATTAGCATCTAACTTCTCTTTTTATAATATCATTACATTGTTCAGGAGGAAGGTGATAAGAATAGGCAACAGTATCAGCTAGAGGATGCACTTTTGATATAAACCCAAATTATTTGACCAACAATGTACAATAAAATCTATAGCAGCCAGAAGGGAGAGTTACTAATCAAATCTTGGGAGTCCAAGGGTTAAAAGTAGCTATTCACTTAGAATAGAGAGTATAAAAATGATTCACACATGTCTATAACATAATCTTTTTACAAGACAAAACCTATGCCAAAAAAAAACAAGTAAAAACAACTCCTGCAAGAAAGAAAGACGTTTCGGTGTCATCTTGACACCATTTTCAAGGTGAAAATGCTTGCTGATAAACCGTGAAAAAAGTTTATCAGTAAGTATTTTGAATTTGAAAATGGCGTCAAGATGACACCGAACTTTCGTCATCTCTTGCACGCGTTGTTTTTTACTTGTTTTTGTATAACTAAACCTTTGCTTATTAAAACGTATGTAGCACGGACAATTTGGTAACGGCATTTATACAGGTATAAAGGTTCGGCAGAGGTACATTAAGTCCTCCCTTTCTGCATGTCCTCGTTTGAAGGAATCTGTCATGTTATTCCAATGCCGTACAAATTTGTTGGAAGGTGTTGCAGTCGCTTCGAACGGGCCCAAACGTACCCCACTTTTAAATATTTAAACCTTATCTAACAATATCCAAATTCATATAAAGATACGGGAGATGTTCAAAAGGATCCAGCTCGCTTTGTCTGGAGGCAGCGTGGCCTCGTGGTTAGGGCGCTGGACTTGCAATTCGGAGGCCCCAAGTTCAAGTCCCGCGCTGACCGCCAGCTGTATAAATTTGTTCACGGTCGTCCCGAGTTCAAATCCTCGACCATGCTTGTAAACAGCCAACTGGTTTGCCTCTAGCCAGTTGGGATTCTTAACTCTGTTATGTTTGATTCAAACTATTTGTTCAGGATTTTTTTCTCCAGGAATGATGGAATTGTTGAGTATCAGATCTGTTTAAAACATCACTGATCCTGGGCGCAAGTTCATTCACACTTTGAAAACGTCCGTGGCCATTGGAATCATGACCAGTTTCTTTTCTACAACTGTTGGCCATCCGAAAGATAATGTTTTCACACGTATACTGCTTGAGGTAAGCTGCACTTATTAACTATAAAAACAAGCATGAAACATTTTAGTGATTACTCGTGAACAACAACAGCCTTGATATTCTGCAGCGTCTTCATCGCCCTTTTTGCAGAAGTCCTTCAACATCTCCCTGGTCTCTCGCCACCTTATGTTCAGTGCTTCTAGTTTCTTTTCAACTGTTTCCGTAGTGGTCATGTTTAACGACTCTTTCGTTATTTCCTGACCAAGTTTATTGATTGCTTCCATCGTAGCTTCTTTCTTCTCTATCTCTTCATAACGAGCCTAAAGAAAACACAAATTTTTGTCTTAATGTTATCTTGATGATTCCTTTCTATTCCGCCAGCGCCTGCCTGGCGCTTCAGCAACGTCAACAGCCTTCATGGTGGCAAACTTTGCTACTGTTACGTTCATCTTCCAGGAGAATGAAAGGCTGTTTACCTCATGTAAGAACAACCGGTCAGAAACTGTCAGAGACCAGAGGAATTATCCTTGCGAGGGATAGAACGACTGCACTGTCTTATCAAGTGAAAGCTCCACCCAGACCGAAGCGTTGCGTTTACCGTTATACAGAAATTGTGGTTCATACCTTATACCAGTGCAACAGGCCAGAGACTTGACGTCTCGATAACTTAAATAGGAGTGACATCATAGAGTCAAGGGTATGATTCATTTTGAGTCACTGCATTCTATATGTAACTCTTATCAGTCTTAGGGAGTGTAGACCTGCCTAACAGTGATGCACACCTCCCTTCCCAATCCTACAACCCAGGAGAGATAGACACTAGCCCTCGGGGTAGTCACTGCAACAGACTGTTGCGTCTGTAGTGGTTCCCATCCTTTATCTAACACAAGTGTCACATCAGAAAAGAGTTGTGGGACAAGACATACTACTTTTTTCCTTATTCGAGAAGACCACTGGATGGCTAACGGACCATTTTTCCAAGTGAAAACAGAAACATCACATTCTACTCACTTACGTTTTTATAAGACCTCGAGGGGTTGATAGATCGGAAATCGAACCCAGACCTACCGCTACGAAATCTGGCACCCAGCCAATGGAACTCCATGGCAACAACTTTTCAAGTGATAAGTATAACTGTGTAAAAATTTATCTGACCTTACATAAAGAATACAAACGGTTTCCAAGGTCTTAAACCTTTTTTTGAAATTGATGTGCAAAGCAATCCAACCTTAATTTGCTGCACTGTCCCTGTCACTTCCTTCGGATCCATTTCCACGTGCAATGAATTCACTAACTTTTGAGAGTCAGTCATCCACTGGTTCATTAACTGCACCTCTCTATCAAAATTGGTCGTCTTCACATCCAGGAACGACTTACAGAAAATAGAAAAAATCACTGATAATCAAATAATGTTTAGCAAAAATACGTATTGACTAGCTCGTTCGTTGAAATCCCGGCTCCGAATCAACACTGAACAAATACTTCTTGAAACTTTAGAGCTTGTGAATGACTACATTGAAGTCTCTCAATTGCTCAATTACTTTAGCAATTTATCTCAGCCTTGGAACGCAAAATAACTATTTTTATTTTGTTTATTCATTTATCTTTTTTTTTTGGATCTAAATTTTTTCAATTTAACTTTAATTCTTATTTATCCTTATTGTATGGCTATCTCAGTTTTCTGCAAACAGTTTTGTCTTATTTTATTACCTTAAGTTTGTCTTCATCTTTCCCCCGCCTCGATTAGCCTTTAATGCTATTTGCGGTGGGAAAGTTTTTTCCGATTTCTTATACCCGTGATTAATTAACTGAGTGTGTAATTACTGTAGGTACCTTTGTGGAATAAAATTGTTGTTGTTCTTGTTGTTTTTTGAAACGACTCTCTGACACTAGTCAGACAGTCAAACAAAGTCTATGATACGACAATATGGATTTATTGTACTTGGCTATAACTGAGTATCACAAAAGGAGCATCAGTCCTTGAATTCAGGTCTAGTTATGCTGAATCAGTAGTAATGTCATTTGAATCGATGAAGAGCATATACAGCCGTCTGATACAGCCCTATGGCCGTATCAAAAAGCTGCTATCAATGATTTACTTGCTTCTTCCAAGTTCTATACTAGAAACTTTCTTGATCTCGTTTTGTTGGAATCTCATTATTTGAAACCTTATAATGCATTAAGCATGAATATTGCCCTGAAATTTTTATCACGCTACATTTGATATCATGTCATCTGAAGGTCCCTGGCTGAAGAGACACTGATGTTCCGCTGAAGAAAAAACAATGGTATGAGCATCGGTTACGATAAGGTTTACGGAAGCAATAGTTTCACGCAAGGCATTTACTATGACCCATTCTGCCAAACGTGAAAAAGAAAAGGTTTCAAAGCACGAATTTTAAAGCTGCAAGTACCTTGGACGAATCCATTTCCGCAAATCCTTCATCAGCAAGAATATCGTCAAGAGACTGAGAGAGCATGGCGTAATCATCACTAATCTGGACAGTTTCTTCTTCCACCTCTGACGGTGACCCACTACGTTGTTGATCATATAGCTGAAGCTCCATTTCAAACCTTGAAAGGTAAAAGGTGACGGGCATGAAAACGGGGCGTCCCATTCTCCTACGATTTATGTCACTAAATAGTAACAGCTACGTCGTCAATACAATTAGATTGCCCAAAATCGAATGGACAGTCATTGAAACAAAGAGCTTTTTGAGAAATCTACTGTTGAAAATGATCAGGCGCGAAATAGGAATAATTCCAGGTTGACATCTTTTTCGAGGGCTAGTAGGTAATCAGCTGTTGATATTATCATAGATTATGCTACCCTCGCTAAAAATCACTTCTACTGCACCTAATACATGAGCCATTGCTTTAAATATGTAACTATGAATACGAGGTGAAAGCGTCGGAACATTGAAGAAAAAGGGGTCATTTTGGTCCAGCAAACAGTTTACGCAAACGATTTCATTAGTGTAAAGTTGTCACGAGAACAAAACGCCAATTATCGCGATGCATATATCAACCAGTTTATTCATCAATCGGTTTACGCTTTCGTATTGCTTCATGGAATAGCTAACCTGTCTCCACTTTCCTTGCAACTGTTTTTCAGCTGTTGTTGTCTTTCAATGAGAGCAACTGTTTTCTTTTTGATGAAAGTACACGTCTGATCGTCGACCAAATTTCTTTCCAACAGTTTGTCTGCTATGTGACTCACTTTGTTTATTGGGTCATCGTACTGGTCCAAATCCTCCATGAGTCTCTGACGGACAAAGGCTTTCGGTTAGTCACATTGTGTCTACGTTTTTGGGCGCTTAAGTAAACGCACATTGTAATTATTGAAATTACTTGTTATTGCAAAGAGAAGGATTTAACAGTTCAGTCAAAGGAGTAAATGTTCAGCAGGTAAATCGCCAAAAGACTACCGTCAAGAATGTTCCAACTTAAATGGACATACCAAGAGAACTTGGACACTTTCCACTTAAAAACATTCCGCTTTGAAATTTTGGGAATGGAACGGTACATTCCAGTTGTTGACCCAAGCCACCGCGCGTTTGGTCATTGTGCTTGTACGTGAGATAAAAGAAGAGCGGTACTAAAGACAACCATTTCGTCAAATGGAAAGGGACATTTCGGTCCGCCCGACCAACCGAAATGACCGCACCGGTCAAAGATTCCCGTGGGACGGAATCGAAATGGTTAATTCCATTTGATTTCTGACCAAAATTTCTGGAATTTTGGGTTCAATGGAAAGCGTCTCTTTAGTATCAAAAGTGTCAGCTCCTTTAGCCTCGCAAAAGGACAAAAAGATTGGTTACATGTCAGTTCTACACAATTTCGATCACCAAAATCCGGCTGGCATTCCAAGGTATAATCTTACCTTCTGTTTTAGACCATTTTCTGTCAAGGAAAGACGGTCATCATCTTCATAGACTTCAGGCGTATTCATTTGTTGCTCGATTTTATCAAAATCTTCACTAATAGTCTTCATCGAGTTGTGGGCATGCTCCAAGGTGGCCTTTACGATACTGTGATGAAACACAACAATCATTACTGAATCATAAACACAAATAAAATTGTGCTTGTGATCAAGTGCCAATGAACTCTCTCGAAACTCGCAAAATAATCAATTTTGTGCTATTCTTTAAACTATGTAAGAACACTGAAATTTCTATATTTTCAATCAAATTATAATTATTATTATAAAAACAATATTACTACTTTTTACTACAAGTCTACAAATATTTTACTTTTTCACTTCAAAATGACATCCTTGCAGGTTCTGGGAATGTTAGCAGTGTTAACAGTCCTTTCAAGGAATTAACTTAATTAAGACCTGGGACCTATTGACGCTTGAATTTTGCATAAATGCACTGCACAAACGGCTTACAAAGCCATAGAGAAACTAGTGGGTCTCTTGCATTTGTCGTTAGCCAGATTTTTAAATAACTTGTGTCAACTTGAACGCCCTAAGGGAAAGTTCACACCTTCCCCTGTACCTGTCTGAAGTTATTAATAAATACTTAAAGCAGGTTTAAGCTAATTTCCTACCGATTCTTATTGGAGATGTGTTCTTTCCACAGTTCGTCCCATCGATTCTGCAAATTTTCCACTCTCTTTTCAAGGATCTTTCTGTCAGTGTCGTTAAACAGGCCTTCAGTTTTAGCCTTTTCAAATTTGTCCACTTCGGATTGAAACTCAAATCTCTTTCTCCTTAGATCAGACTCAAATTGCTGGAAGAAATAAAACAGAAAATAGAACATATATAACGGCTTATCTAGTCAATGTCTTTTAGACATCCTTTACAAAATGTGGCAACAAATCAATCTAATGTACCTTCCACATACTTGTTAATAACGTTGCTTTTTCATACAAAGAAGTTTCGTTGTAGCGAAACTTAAATTCTTGGAATAACGGTATCATTTCTATTGATTCAAGGAGATCACTCTTCGAGAATACTCGAATTACTCGGAAAATGATGGCTTTATTTAGGAGACTATAAAGTTCTGTAGAGGGCAGCATGCTCCCACCTCTCCCATACCCCCAGACTTTCTCAATAGATCATTCCGTCATTGTTACCCTCATGAACTTAGGTGAAAGATTTAGTCAACGAATACCAATCATGTATTTTTACTACTTACCATAATGTCATCTAGTTGCTTTTCAAGTTCGCGTCTATTTGAACCAGCAGCTGAAAATTTCTGGAGCGCTTCCGTGTCGAGATCGTTAATTGTATTTTCTTGTTTCTTCAAAGACAAGTCAAAAGTTTTGAAGGCATCCCTTTGTTTTTCCAACCTGTTAGATGAAGATTTATTACAGAGTTTAATCAGTCACATGTTGATGAATAATATTGAGTAAATAAAATATGGCGAAGTACCCAGGAGGGAAGGGAATGGCTATAACAGCAGTGATCTCCATTCTTCGATAATCTTAGCAAAAATGATGTCAAAGCAAACGAAAATGAGCCTTAACTATACAATGATTTTACAATGAATGGGAAATTTTGGTTGTGAAAAAGGTAACTGAGTTGACATTTAAGTGTAAAAGGCAGAATTTTCGAAAACTACTTGGAGTATGATTATAAGGTAAGCGATTCTACTTATAATCATTATTACTGGTATTATTTTATTATCATCGTCATTATCATCATCATGTTCATCATCATTATTACTGTTTTGTTTTTATATCCATTGTCACTCACGATTGTTTTTTATGTCTTACCGATTCTTGTTTGCTATGTGTTCCTCCCACAATTTTCTCCAGCGAGATTGCAGATTCTTCACCCTCTCTTCAAGAATTGCTTGGTCTTTGTCACTAAACAATCCTTCTCCCTTGGCTTTGTCGAATCGCTCTATTTCTGATTGAAATTCAGACTTCGAATTCTTTAAATCTGTTTCAAGCCTCTGTTAAAATATAGCATTTGTATTAGGATAAATCCCTACACTAATAAACTACTTATGCAGAATTGCGAAACCCTCCTAGGCCCAAAGAGGCATGTAAAGTCTAATTTCTCCAGATATAATATGACTGCATGCTGAAGTACCTCTAAGATGAAAGGTTTCTATTTTTAAACAACCCGGCTTTCTTCGTTTTAGGATTAACAGAGACTGGTGCTGGAAACATTAGTGTGTCAAAGACCCGGGGAGGGAATTCTCCCTTAATGAGCTGCATACACTGTGGGTATGTGCAGTCCCAACGCAGGGGTATTTTTTTTTAAGTCCTTTTGGTCTTCAATTGGGTACAGCTTTCAGTATATCTCCAATAGGCTGAGGTTTGTTGCACAGGAAAGAGGGTCTGGAAATGGCCATGTTGCTTGATCAGTTTCGTTGAAAATGTTGCTTCAAATAGAGTAGGGAAAATCACATATTTTGGTCTGAAATATAGTAGGGAAAATCACATATTTTGGTCTGACCAAAAGTTGGGAAAATCATATATTGTGGTCTAAAACTGGAGAGTTAGGGTTTCAGAGCTTTTGATCACCCACCTTGTATAGTACAACCGCGAGGACAAACGCCAAATAGCTACTCACCGACATGTCATCAAGTTGTTTTTGAATCTCTTCCGCGTTTGAGTCAATATTTGAGAATTTCTCCAGCGATTTCGAGTGGAGATCCTGAATGGTCTTTTCACATGCCTCGAGAGTTAGGGCAAAGGTTTGGAAAGCTTTCCTTTGATTCTGCAACCTGGAAGGATATTTGGTCAATAGTAACAAATGTGCCTTCAATTATATTATTTAAGTCTGTTACAATTCCAGTCCTTGATAAGGACTGAAAAAGCTTTCAAAGAACTCTTACTCCAGAAAAAATAGTCATTTCTTACCCAATTTTTCTACTGTCACCGAGATGGAGCAAAACCCGCAAATTACAAATTCTGCCTACGTTTCGAAAGCCGTGAAAAATGTGAAACAGCCAAATTAAAGGACACAAATTTCATACATGGTAACGTAATTTACTTAAAATAGTCCCATATGTGAGAATGGGTGTTTTTCCTTTTCAGGCTAGCTAGTCGATTCATCTCCTAAAGTAAAGTTTTCCATTCCTCCATAATCTCTCTGGCGTGATGTGCCGCCTCTCCCAGCAGTTGATCGTGGAAGAAGAAAAAATTCTATTTTGGTTGTAACATCTGGACTTTTTTCTTTCAACATACCTCAGTTTTTCTTCCACGGGTTGTCTGTTTTTCATCATAAGAATGTGCACGGGATCCATTGAGGCATTTACATTCATGGAGCTCGTGCTGGTAACGACTTCCGGCGTGGGTAAGTTATCTTGCTCGTCAACGTACACTTTATAAGACTGAGCACCCTGTAGAAAACACAGTAATTAGAGCAATGGTGTGATCGTTGAAAGAAAACTACAACTACACTACTGTCTATCTCTGCAATAATGAGTATGTACTTGATATTTCTAACGCCGAATTTCCGACTTTATCTCAAACTAACGAAGGCCACCCGAGTTACGAACGAGTTATGTGTCTGCTTTTTCATCTTTCGACAAAATCCAGCTGAGTCAAAGCTTAACATTGGTACTCCTAAGAAACTCTGAGCCTCTTGATAAATATATATTTCTTCGAGGAACAAAATTTATTTACTATTATGGAATTTAACCTAACCTGATCACACGCAGTGGTGTTACGACAAAGGAACTACACTAGAAAGAACACATGGGAAAACAGAAAATATCACGTGAGGTGGTGTCATTTTGTGTATAGTGAACCTAAATAAAAACCATTGCACCAGCATATTGCGCAAAATCGACTGCTCTAAACTTCCTTCAGGCAATAGATCCCTGCCTTAACTGCAACTAAAAAACAATGTTAAAGTTTATTACCTTGGGCACCACCTCCTTATCCTGTTCACCCTCACGTTTCTTTCTCAGGGATCTGTTTCTTCGAAAAGATAAATTTCTTCTAGAGCTAAATCTCCGAACGATAGAGGGCCGTTGCTTTGCCTTTCTCTTTCTTAGCTTTTCGATTTCAGCGTAAATCCTAACAAGAAAATGTGTAAATTGTAATTATGATTGGTTTACCCACGGAGCACTTAGAAATGCTAAAGCACTCGCTAAAACGTATAAGTGCGTTCCGGATCGAATTGGAATTTGGAAGTGTTGGTTTTCAAGGAGAGGGGAAAACTGGAGTACCCGGAGAAAAACCACTCGGAGCAAAGGAGAGAACCAACAACAAACTCAACACAGATCACCGTTTTCCATCAAAAAGAGCAAGTAATTAGTAGTTTCCTTCACGATTATTAGTTGTCATTCAGGTGATATAATTAAGCGGATAGTTTGTTAATATAGACAAAAGTTGAAGTTTCATTTCAGAACAAAACACTTGCCGTCAAGCAAAGTTGAGCCTTTTGCGTTGTTTGTCATTTCTCGCTCAGAATTAGATGTTGATAATTGTAAAATGGCTCGGAAAGGATCAAACTTCAGGTATGTGCTCTACTTCTGACGTTTTAAGTAAGCATATTCAAAACCAGTGAGCTAAACGATAATTTAAACAAACTTCTAAGGTCTTACCGATCCCGACTTGCATTCAACCGGTTGTCAATCGACTCCCATTTTGCTACAAGAACATTGATGACGCGCTCTAATTCATCGACATCTGCCTCGTCCATCCGACCGCTCTTCATGAGTTCAACTGCAGTGTCGTACATGTGACGCAATCTGGGTTTCGATTTTCTGAAGTTTTCCAAGACGGTCTAAAATGAGAAAGCAAAACCAATTTTTGTGGTGCAGCTCACAAGACAATGATGTTCTATCACCTTTTGACTAATGATTTTTTTAAACTTCTGAAGAAAAATATCCATCGGAAAACCTTCACAGCATTCCGCTCCAGTGAGCCCTCACCATAAGGCGAGGCCGAGGCGTGGGTGGACAATTACACACAAAGCACTATATTTTGCCACCCAAACCCTCGAGTTGATGCATTTGTCTACAGGAATGTGGGGAAGAGTTAGGTGGACCCTAACGAAATAATCTCACTTTTGGATCACGTGCGATGAAATATCTATCTACAACATATATCTAAGCTGCAGTACTTACCTGATTCTCATGAAGCTGTATCCTCACTAATCGAATGGTCGTTCCGAGTTTCTCCGGTTTATCAGCATAGGGTTCGTATTCCATCAGCCACGAATCTGCGATCTCCGAATTACTTATCCACAGCTTTAGCTTGGAGTATTCCGTTTCTACCTCTGATACAAACGTCTCAATGCTGTAAAAAAAAATTGGTTTTTCAAAGCAGGGTATCAGAATCGATGGAAGTTAGGCGGCCAGGTTCACACGAGAGATTTTTTGTAAGTGTGTATTGTAACTAATTTTATTCTTATTTCTATTGTTGTTCTATTGCAGCTTATTTTACACGACTCCACAAACATTGAGCTTTGAGTTTTATCGCGTCAAAATAAAGGATATGATAATTATGATGATGATAATGATGAGGAGGAGGAAGAGTAGGAGGAGGAAGGTGTTTTGGAAAGTTTGCTTTCTGCCATTTACACGACGTAAATGCTTGAATCCGGGTTTGGTCGCGTGTCTGGAGATGTTGAATCCTGGAACTAAAAACCAATACTTGGTATCTGGACAACCCCCTCTTGATCAGGACAAACAGATGTAATTTAAACGATGGATGGATACTCTGGAATTAAAGGATGTGTGTGAACGCCTGCAAAATCCGAATACCCTAAATATATCCGGACACATTGACAAAATCCTAAAAAGAACACTCAAGTGTAAACCAAGAGAGGATAAGCTCATTCTCTCATGTGTAAACCTGGCCTTTAAATTTATTTGTGCCAAGACATATGATCTTGGTCCAGTTACGTTTAGTTGCGTTTCACAATTTTATATCCTCGAGCTCTCCTTTCTCGAGCTCTCTCCTTTTTTCATCATAATACTACATAAAGGAACCGGACTTCCAATGAAAATGAACTTCCAAGGGACACAGCATGTGCTGTGTTTCAGTAAAGATAGACTTTACGTTCTCTTACCTGTTGGTTGTCTTGAGAACTTCCTCACCGAGTCCATTCCAACGAGAGCTAAATGCCTCTAGTTCTTGTCTCGTTTTCTCCTCTTTATTTCTGGGAATCTTTCCTTCTTGTAAACTTGATTTTCCAAATTTTTTGACTTGATTTGCCTGCTCCACTTCAGTTAATATGTCTCCAATTAAGGTCTATATAAAGACGGAAAAGCAAACAAAGCAAAATGTTGACTGTACCTGCCACATTTTGTGAATTAGTACAGGCATTGTCTCAGGGCATCGACTGAGTTAATTCAAAACACCATCCAAACTGAACATTTTTATTCTTTACTTGGAATTTGTCAGCTGTTGTGTTGGTTTCTTCATGTTAAATTTGTAAAAATTAAGGATGTTTTGCCAAGTGTAGCCACAAAGAAACATGTAGCTCTTTTGTGAGCATAATAAAGCCGTGAATAGCACAAATATTGACTTTTACTCTCGACAGCTGTGGAATTAATAGGAATTAAGCTGAGATTGGAGATTAAGCTGAGATTGGATAACGTTTAACATTATTTTCCTACTAACTTCGTTACTCCTTATTAAATTTGTAAATGCTCGTATGGGTTAATGGTGTTGCCAGGAATTACCATGTAATTTGTAACATCGCCGTCAATTTTTTCAAACTGAAAGCATCGTTTCGATTTCCTCCTCCTGCCCACAGCAGCTCCTTGAATCTTAGATTCTCTGCCGTTTTGCTGTTTCTTTAATTCTCGCAGTGTTTCCAGTGCCCTGAAGGAAATAGATATATTTAATGTAACCTCCATCTAAAGATCTCAAATTTCTTAAAAGTGTGTTTCTTAAGCGCTAGCGTTCAATGAATCAAATCATAGTAAACGTAAACTTCTTGATGAGTGCTTAGATTTCCTATGTTCCGATTCTAATTATAAATACTTATAAAGAACAAACGAAGAAGCTTTGGACTACTAGAGCGGTTTTCATTTGAGTGTCGAAAAGTAATTGGTTTTGCACTTTCTACACGATGCGATTGGCTTAAAAGATTCGCGCCACCTTTTCATCCAATCAGAAGTAAAACCAAAGCCAATTGTGACGCGCTCGCATGCATTTTCCCGCGCTTTGCGTCAGCCACATGTAATTACTTCGAGTTTTGATTGGTTCAATGTATTGTCTGTGTCCTATGTGACTGGCCAGAGTAATTACTTTGGTTTTGGTTTTACGACACTCAAACGAAAACCACTCTAATAGGAGGATGTATGAGTTACCTTTCAAGTTTTGTCCGTGCATCTTGAATATTTCTCACACCAAGATCGTCATTTTCCTCCCGCTGGTCACTTTTGTAAGTCTTAGCAGAGGCAACTTTTCGGATCTGAAAAATAAACACTCAAGACTTCCGTTTTTGTTTCAGTGAGCTCTACTCCTCACTCTCCAATGAATTACTCTTAGGGAGGCTCCTTTCCCCCCAGACTCACCTTAAATGAGTGTCAGATAGAATTGTGGAAGCAAATACATCATAGAACAGCCTTCATTTTAATAAAAATAATTTATCCTACAGCATGTGCAAATATTTAGATCTACCATTCACCCTTCATGTTTGTACAACGGAGCATGCACTCTGGATGTTAAAATAACAATTGTGCATGAGGTATGAGGCACATGAGGCATGTCACGTGTGTAAGAGGACAAATCTTATTAAATACATTCGAGAAGCAATCAATACTCACGTGATAAGCAAGTTCGTCTGTAGAGAAATTCGGTTTGGATGCTCTTGTTTCGAGGTTCTTAATTGTGCGGCTTAAATTCGATAACTTCTCTCTTAACTCTTCGTACAGTTTCTTCGTGTCGCTGTGTGAAAAACCAAATTACATTTTAATAAGTTAAACAAAGCAAGCGATCGTCATGAAAAGATAAAAACTCAACCCAAGGAGTGCATCAGTCAAACACTGCGTGTTGGGCGACAAGAACACCTTTAGTTCTTTCAAGAGGCAAGAAATAAGATCACGTTTTCATTCCTCAGTAAGTTAATACATGTAAATAAGTAAGAATATTAAGTGGATACGTAAGTAAGTTATTCTAAGTAATTTAAATAAAGATATGATAGTCGCAGTTGATATGATTATCATATTCATCAACAGAGGCGGCGGAGCGTTTTGAAACGTAAGTGGGGGAGGCGGGGGAGGGGACTCATCTTCCACTCCGCCATATGCATACCATTACTCAGAATTTCCAAAATGCAAACCTCTTTGCAATCTTCACAGTATCTAGTGGGTCCGTAGTCAGTTGTTCAGGTCCTGCTTCATGGTGCTGCTTCTTAGGTGGTTCTTGAGTCGTCTGAGGGCAGAAAATGTGCGCTCTGAAGTCACCCATGTCACCGGTATTGTCAAATACCTCCGTAAAAGTGTTTTTCGGTACCGAAACGTGGAGGCTCTGCCCCTCCATATTTGTGTTGCGGGGAGTTACGGAGCCCCTGCCCACTCCCCCAGCTCCGCCGCTTAGGATTATAAGTAAGTAAGAAAAACATTTGTTTGAAAAAAGCAAATAGGGGGTGTTACGTAACAGTTGGAAAACTAATGAATGTATTGCTTAGTTCTCATATGTTATGACCCTGGAAGAACACCCGGATAAAATGACAGCGGTGGTCTTTGTTCAGTTTAAGGGCTAAACTATGTGTGTACCACTTCGAGTGCTAAACTCTAGGATAACAACTATTAAAGTTGGAACGATCCCTTTTAAACTTTCCGAAATTTTTATGACCAGGGATTATTTCGAAAGAATCATCTTATTTTTTTTTGTTTTGTGATATTGTTCTCCAAGAGGCGGTAGAAATAAAAAAATATTTAAGGGTGTCAAATTTTTTCGTCGAGCAAACCCGTTATTATCTCAGGCGACCAAACTGTACGCGAAAATTAAATCCACTTAATAATGCAAAGAATGACTCGCAAACGGCGTTAAACACAGTGATAATGTCTGTGTTGTAGTTCAAAAACTTAATGAAATTCAGGTTAAAAAGCCTTCAATCAAGAGCTGGTCTGTTGCAAACTAGTTTGATATTTTGTTTTTCTTTCTGTCCTGGTTTGTCCTTAGCAAAAGAGAATCACTTTCTCTTGTCCCTTCAATCCCCAAAGCTTCAGTAAAACGGGCAGCAAAAAATGGCGACTTATTTTGCAATATTGCTTACCATTACCACCCACGTTCGAACCTGTCTTGCGCCAAATAAGGTTGCAAGGTTTTTTCCGAGGGTGGTAAGACGAGCGACATCGATATTTAACTCGTTTTGCAGCAAAGTCGCCAAACATGTTGCACTTTTTTTGTTGCCCGTTTTATCATACCTTAAGTGTTATTAGACAAAGAAAAATATTCACGTTATTCATGATGATGATAATAATAATAATAATAATAATAATAATAATAATAACAATAATAATAATAATAACAACCATGATAATAATAATTGAGCCAGGACACAAAGAAAATTGACACTTAAACCTTGGCGAATACCATTCAAATCTCGATTTCATTTTAATATACAACATTTGCAAGCTTTCTGATTTGTATAATAAGACGATAGGAACAGAAAAGAAAAACAAAATTAGAAAAATAACGGGCTGAGTTTAAACCTTCATCAGTTCAAACCAATGAAAGCTCTAACGAATACTTCTAGCATACGACGCCATATTAAATGGAGATGATTCTCCTATGGTGCGTTTCACAGCGTATGTGGTGACAAGTTTTTCTTTTTTTTTTTCACTTAACCACTGAACGGTGAAAGTTAATCAGGACAGCAATTTCATAGTCTAGCGATCATAGAAGAATGTACTTTTTGTTTTTGTTCATGGAAGCAACTAGATTGACGCAAACTGCATGCAATGGTTTTCTAATTCCTGCTTTGCTAAACAAACAACTGATGTTCGCCTTCTACAAAAAAAAATCGAAAAATAAAATAAGACGTCGTATTGAATAGGTTGCTTTGCGTAAAGATCAAATTCCTTTCCATTTGCCTCCTATCGGGATTGCTAAGCCACCAGAAGTCTATAGCTAAAGGCCGGAGACGCAGTCAGCTCGGTGGACGTTGTGCAATAAATGCAGTCAGTTCTAAATTGAAACCGTTTCTTCCTATTCGGAAAAAGATCATTTTTTTTAGCGAAGAAGGCTTTACATTGAGTCCAATATTTCGAAATTTTATGTTGTCCTTTATGCAATGAAAGCAAACGCTCCTCGTGCCCTTATGTCATGTGCAAACCATCACTTGGTTTAATTGTGCCCGGTTTTGGCTCTTTCTTTTGGAGTCTACCACGGAAAAGAAAGAATTACATACAATACGTCTTCTCCCCGCTAATCAGTAAAAGCGATAACAAGTTTTGCAAACGTGTTTACAGCTTAAAAAATTACGAATCATCAATATTTACTTAGTACTTCAAATGCTCACCTATGACACTCTTGGAATACTTTAATCGATGATTCCACGTTCTCGCTGTGTTTGGAAACAATATTCTACGCTACCTGCAACGTTTCCTGACTGGCTAGTCGTATCCGAGTATAACACTTGTAGAAGTAACCGGTTACTTCGAATAACATTAATTCAATCAAATTACGCAACTGATATTTACTTAATTATGGATGATGGAAACTTTACTCACGCTACATTTCATTATGAAGAGTAAGTGTCCTTTTTAAAAGTGCCTGTTTCCTCCAAATTAAGTATCTTTAAATGGATCTATTCAGTTGAATTGGTGCTCTTTATACGAGAAGGAAAACACGATCGAATACGGCGTCCCACGAAAATGTAAGCACGTAAAAACCGTATATTTTAAAACTTACCTCTTGCTGGAAGTCATGCCTGTCTGAGAGTTTTAATTTGAATCAGATTTCATAAGGCTTGTTAATTTGTCTCGGAAAGTTCGACTTGAAAATACGCACACATAGCAAATAAGACGCTTCGATGTTAAAAAATCACTATGAAGTAATTTACATGTGAACCTGAAAAGAACTCCAAAAATGCATATTTTCTAATTTAAAACCACACTTTAATGAACTCACACAAAAGAAATGCTTTAATGAACTATTAAAACAAGACAATGATCCTCCTCCGGGCTTGTCCTGATAACAATAATCTGGATTTTCAGTACAATAGAGAGTGGCAACAGTGAGGTTTTTCACTTTCTTTGCAAACTGCAATTTTCACGCAATCGTGTTTTTGTGTTGAGTTCTGTAAGGCAATTTTCTGTCATCTTCCTTATTTGGTAGAAATTGGATCTCGCAAAAAGCACAAGCTGCTTCGTATTAGTGTAATACGACATCCTCCAGTAAACAATTTCATGAGAGCTCCGTGCTGTGCGCATAGTGAGAATTTTAAATCACTTTGAAGGGGGTTAATGTTTCAAATGCATTGGCGTAAGCTGGATTTTTCTCGAGCACAGATTCTGTCCAACCTCTAACCTCTCCAACATCGAGTGTCATGAATTTTTTCAGTTGCCATGTTGCATCAGCATGCATGCGTTTCGCTCTCATTTTTAGCTGTTAAAAACCGCAACTCGCTTAAAGTTTGAGTGTTTTTTGGTCAATCATCAAGTAAGAAAACAAAATGTCATATTTATTACTCCGTGGGATATCAATTGCCTTAGTAAAAATTATTTAACCAGAGGTAAACACCACAGCAGGATAACCAAGATTACTGCTAAAAATAAGTTCTAGACATATTCAGAACCAATATTTACTTATTAAAAAAATCATGGGGAGCTTGATATTACTTGTGTCGTCCCAGTATTATTTGCACAGCACCGCAGCAGAGGACATAGACAAGCATCGGACTATATTTTGGGCAAGTTTGGAGCATTTCATTGTGTTTCTTACTTTTAATGCAGAAGAGCCTAGCTATGATATATTTAGGCCTTATTCGGGTCTTGTTCTTATATATGCTCCTTACCCAGCAAAGCTGCAAAGTAACTTGCCTTTAGCTAGCTTTTTGTTGATTAAAATGCGTCAGTACCTCGTATGAGGTCTGATTGTTTGGGGCTCGAATAAACAACTGGTTGCTGTTTCGTTTTAAACATCCTTTTTATTAAATTGTCGTTTCCATTAATCCCATACACCGACTACAGGGCGGGGGGGGGGGGGGGTTATAGCTGAAGTATGTAAGTATGAAGTATACGAGCAGCATTTTCGTTTGCGGTCCTTTTCTTAGGTATGATAACAATCATCATCATCATCATCATCATCATCTAATAGGCCATTTCCCAGGTCTCTGTTTCAAAACGAGGCTAAGTGCAAAGCCATTGATATGAAAATGATTGTTTATTCTCATGCAAATAAAACTCATTTTCACCAGAAAAGTTTTGCACTTAGCCTCGTTTTGAAAGTGAGAGTTTTTGGAAAGCGGAAATGGCCTATTAAATTCACTTTCCAAGACGTCATTGTATCAAAACACCAGGATTCAAGAAATATGACACGGCCAAGTTTGATTAGGGTCCTGTACGTTTAAGCCTCGCAAAAGCTAATGAGTATACTGGACATCTTTAAGTATTTCTAACTATCTTGCTATGCACTACTTATGATGGATACTAATGGGGACGAAAAGCTGTCTACGGCTGCTACTCGGCTCTGTTAATGTTCAGGTCTTGCCAAGTTCATGGGCCATTTCCGAGAGACGCTCTCAGGACTCGTTCGCAAAAGGGTAGGATGAGCGAAGTTTTCAATGAAATTCTCACGCAAATAAAAGTCATTATTACAAGGAAGGTTTGCATTTAGCCTAATTTAAAAAAGGGGTTTTGGAACTCGGACTGGCCCATTTTTATCTTTATTGTAATTATCATTTACTTCTTCGTTTGTTAAATAAGTGAATGTATGGCTGTTTATAACAACTAACTTTTTTAAAACGCATTTTAGCCGTTTCCTCTTTCCATCAATACTACAGTGTATCTTAACTTTTTACACACATCGTCTTATTTCCCACCAGCAATCGCCATACCCTTCTTGTCCCATTCATTTGACTGCAACGACTTCAACATAAAATGAGCTAAATCTGCTCGCGACAATGACGAAGAAGCCTTTGGTACGAATTGGCCCTCGGCAACCATGTAATTATCAGTTGCAGCTCCTGAAGAAATGAAGAAACTTTTCTTTATTTTAAAATACAAACTATTGCATGGTTTAAGGTTCGTCATTTTACCATATATACATCACAGGACCCCTTTGAGGGAGTAATATCATCAACGTATTGATTAACATCGTCATTCGGCAGTGCCAGATCCAGACCCTTAGATAAGTGGGGGGCCAGGTCTCCCAAATTTCCGGCCCTTCGGGCCTCAGTTTGGTCTAAAAATAAGGGGGACGGGTCCCGGGCCCTCCGGGCCTCTCTCCCCTGGATCCGCGACTGTTCGGCAATTGGAAAGCCCCTAAAGAATGACCACGGCCTAATTTTTTTATCTTGTTACTTGATGATGATGTCGTGGCAACATCAAAACGTTGCGTTAACTCTTTTCGTTACGTTTTAGGTGTTCTAAGCCGAAATTCTATTGATACGAACGCACCTTTTGCTGATGCTAAAGTAGCGTATCAGTTACCTAGAAATTCAATACCAAGTCGCTATATTTTATGGTACCCAGGGCCAATGAATGAGATTGTTATCTACCCAGTTCATTAATAATCTATATCTTTATTCATTTAAAAAAGCTGCGTCACAAAAGTCAGTTCTTAAAGTTCAAACGATAAAAAATATCACCAAATTGAGTGAAACATGAAAAAAGCCGCTCAAAGCTTTACAAGATGGTATAAATAACACAGCAAGTACACAAAACGGCACAGATGACAACTTGATTGCAATGTGATTTTTAAAAACTTGTTGTTTACAAAGTTTTTCAAAGTTCATTTTTGTTGTTTGTAACGCTTGATATGATGTTTGGGAGACATATTTCTTTGACGCGAAGTTGTGATTTTCTCATTTACAAGTAATTTCTTCGCTAACGCTAAGTTCCATATAGCGAGTAATCGTCATCGGCAATATCAACAAAATGAACAAGACAGCCGTGACACAGCCTCTTTAAATATTCATTAAAGAAGAGATATCGCAAATAAAAACAAACATCACGTCAAAGGGTAGCCTCCCACGTAGACGTCACGCAATTCTCCCCAACAAATGTTGGTTGGGGAAGAACGCGTGACCAAGACCAAGAACGTCTGCATGGGAGGCTTGTCAAAAAGGCACTTACCATTGGTTAAAATCGGAGGCCTCATAATAGTGTAGATGAGATTCGACTGCATAACAGTGTTCTCCATCAAAACCATGTCGTTAATAAAGGATCTCATAAACGGTCTAAGCATCGTAATCCATCTGGGATTGCCTGGGTCGTTCTGAGTGTAAATTCCAGTAATACAGACCAGTCTCTCAATTCCATTCCTGGAAATAACACTTAAGAGTGTTAGAAAGTACCTGAGATACGCAAGAGAGCTACTCCTCGGAGCATCCCCCAGAAAGCTATCTATTATTACCACACTCACCAAAATGCTATGTCTTAAATTTTCATAGGCAAATACGTTCTAGCCAATCAGAGAAGCCAACGATATTCTTCACGCGCGAAAAAAAATGATACGTCCAATCAGAAACGCAAACGATGATTTTTCACGTGTGAGAAAAATGACACGTCCAGTCAAAAGCCACAGCGGTGCGTGAGTTTCGCGCCAAATTTCCCGCCTTTTACAGAAGTACCCTTTTTGGTCTGGAATTGAGTGCAGATTGAGTGTAGACTGTTTGGAGCGGAAATAGGCTAAGCTTTTGTGCTTTATGGAACCAAGGTCAGGAGAAACAAACGGCTTTCAAGATGTCTGTTCCAGACATTTGAACCTATATATAATAACTATATCCCTACAATTTTCTGAAGCTTGATTCATGTTTTCACATTTTATTCCCCAGGTTTAGTCTATTGTTCGCAGGAAAAGGAAAATAACCTCTTCGGATTCGAAAGTATAATGGAAATATTAATAAATCGGAAAAATTCTCACCTTCATAAAACTTAAGATGGCATCTAAAATTTTCAACAAAATAATAATGATCTCCTAATCATCGGTAAAGTCAAGTTGTCTTAGGATGACTGAACAGATGAATATTTGGTAGTGCCACTTGAAATGTATTTCTGCCGATCTAAAAGTACTCTGGATATTCCAAAAAGTGTTTTCAATGCATTTAGGAGGAAACTATCGTTGCGTGCCCCTGCAGGGTCACATGTGGGATATGATTTATCAATACGGAGAGTTTCAAGAAATCACGATAGCGACCAGTTAATCAGTTTAGTAAGTTGAAATAATCGCCATGAAATTTTTACGGCGAGAAATGCGAAAATTTAACTTGTGTTGTACTACATTGTACAGCGCTAACTGAGAGAGAGACTGATTTTAGTATACTAGCCGACAAATATACCCTACAATCTATTTAAAGTCTGAAGTTTTTATAAACTCGCCCCTTAAATTTATAAAAACAACAACAACAGCAACCGATAAAAAGAGCAAAAATATAATTGTCCAGTGAGAGAATTGTTTCACAGTTAACTGGCTACAAAAAATTAAAATGAACTCAGTATTTCATTTGAATACCGAAAGGAGGGTTATGATACGCAGGTTATTTCACTGATAATTAAATAGTTAGTACCTTTCCATGGCTGTGATTATTTCCGTTATGGACTTGGAGTACAATGTTGTTGGGGTGAAAAAAGTTCCCCTATGAAATCCAAGGCATGACATCACAGCATTCTTGCCCTCAAGAATAGGAATAAGGGAATCTGCTTGGAACACATCGCCCTTAACAACCTCTAGGTTTTCATGACTGCAAATTTAATAATGTCACTCAGTTAACATTGGTTTATACACACCAACGACCTTAAACTGCCATAAAACTGTAGCCTACAAGCAAGCTCTCAAGTCGCACGTGAGCGGCACGCCAACGGATACGGGGCGAGAACCTTCGCCGCTGGCTCGCGCGTCCTCTCGCAGCAGGCTTCACTCGATCGCCGTAAATGGAGAGCTGCCCGCAATATAACCCTAATACAGCCGGCCAGGAGTCGCTGTATTACAGGCCTTTCATTTGTCGGAACAGTATCCCAGGTGGAAGCGATGGCTCAGGTAGTTTCGCCGCATATGAGAACCAGGCATTAGAAAAAATCAGTCTGATGGCCCTTGCCTTTAGACCGCAGAATAAGGCCAACACCAGACATTGGATGTTTTAGATTAGATCAACTAACCAAAAAAAAATAAAACTTCTCGGTCACCTTTAAAGGTAAACAAACTGATACGGCCCAAGAACAGGCACGTGATCATGATCAGTCTGTTGAGATGAAAAACCGCAAAAACACGTATCCATTTTTTAAATCAAACAAGTACATAGCCGGAAATGTCTTTAACCGGCCACGGGTTATATTAGGGGGGTTAGGGGGTGGAGACGACAGACAAATCGGACGACTTTACACATCAGTAAATTATGCGTATTAGCGTCTACGCAGATCCTAAAGAGAGTCTTCTGTCCGTACATAGTAAATTATTATTTACATTTCTTTCGTTAAACGCTTCCATATATGCAAATTCGTCTTTTTGTCACGACAGTCCACAGGAGATTGATGTTTATCCTTTTACACCCTCTTTACTCCTAAAAGAAGAGGCTAAAGCAAAAATTCCACAAAAATTTCAAATTTCAGTTATAGCAAAATGCTGGAAAGCAAGAGGTACCGAGTTGCAGGTCTTGATAATTTTGAATAAAGGTTGAATAAAGGTGACAATTCCTCTTAAAGGCGGACCAGCGTAATCATCCGTTGAAAACATCACTCAAAACAGAATTGCATGTTTTTTTTCTTCAGAGAGCAAGAAAAAAGGTGCTACTAATTTTCTAATGGATTAAGATTGGAAAAAGGACAACCCTAGAGAAAAAATCAAAATAAGGATCGCAATATTCTGACCAGCTTTTAAAGCAAACAAACCAACTAAAATACACTAGCCCTGTTCATGCATAAAGGAATTAACTTAGCTGTACTTAGCCGCACGACCAAGACGTTTCAACCATTGCTGTTGTATCACAAGGCGCCTGTCACCATTCATTTGTGTTACATGTCAAACTCGTGATATTAAGTCTTACTTCAACTCAATGAACGTTTGTTGAACTATCATGAGACGATTAGCAGAACCTTTTCTTTACGGATGGACGGTTATTTTAATATCAAGGTGCCCCCGAAGACTCAATTTAAAATACCTGAGCGTGAATTTATCCGGGCTTCTTACGACTGCTGTCACTGAATGACCTTTTGCTAGAGCCTGTTTAACAACTTCCTGCCCACTCGGTCCCGAGGCTCCGAAAACGGCCAGCTTTGGATAAAGCAATCGAGCTTCTGCCATATTTTTTTGGACTCGAACAAATCAATTGACCAAAAATCAATAGATACACTTGGTTCCTTCGTACATGACGTAAAATCATGGCACAGGCAGCTGAATTGCTTTATCCTAGCTTAGTTGTTTTTGGCGCTTCAGGTCCTATGGGACGTCTTCTGGTACAACAGGCGCTACAAAAGGGTCATCTTGTAACTGCTGTTGTTAGAAGTCCAGAGAAATTCGACATCAAGTATGGTTATGTTTGTACGAATGTTATTTTCATTCATATGTTCCTGCCCGATGTTCGCAGATCCCAGTTGCAGCATGTTTTGTTTTGTTTTTTTTCGTTGTAACTTCTTGAGTAGGTTAAGATATATGTATGATAAAACATCGTAAAAGCTTATTTATTTATCAAACACCCAGAACGAACCTCAGTTATTTAAAAAAAACGGAAAGACGAGTGATGTACATGTTTACTTTTGTGGGATTGTGCATATTAAGCTTTAGTAAATAACGTACACTTATTCTTCCCAATTTTCTTAAGTAAAGGTCAGAGACGATTTTGCTAATTATTTTGAAACTGCTCTATTTTGTTTTTACCTAATAATTATGGCATGCCTCTGCTTTAATCTCGACTCTTCTTTAGAAAAAAAGGACATACATGTCGACTGCATCTTTGCTCGTCTAGTTGAATTTGCATAATTCTTGTTCGGTTTTCCCAATACCTGCGATAACACACTCTTGAAAGTCACGCAAAGTGTGGAAAGGCATATGCCCTATTTTCAATCGTCACGCACTTGGAGTGAATGCATGTGAACGTCGTGGAAACTTAAAAAGCTGGTTATTAAAACGAAGTCAAACTTGACCACAGTTAAACACACATTTTATGTAGACTCTTCTCAGTTGTCGTTGTTAATTCTTCAGATCTGGTTAATGAACAAAAAACATTTGAAACAACAGACACTTCGCACAGCAGCGCATGAAATTTGCTCTTTCATCGGAGACTTTCCATTTATTTTCTATTTCTTTTTTTTTTTTGGCATTTTTTAGACATGAAAAGCTGGATATAATCAAAGGGGATATATTCAACTCAGAGTCCTTGGTTCCTGTCCTTGAAGGCAAAGGTGCTGTGTTATCATGCCTTGGTGCCCATGGAACAAGTGTCTTTCGACACACAACATTATACTGAGAGTCAATGAAGTCAATAATGTCTGCCATGGAAAAGTAAGTGTCTTGTCCAGTGCTCTCTTGTAACACTGCTGCTTTCTTCTTTTTACAGAGTAAGGGTTGTTCTGATGGTCCTGAAGGTGACTTCGCCCATATGTAGGTTAACTTTGCTCTTGGTTCTCCACCTTACCCCAAGAGTTTTTCTTTGGGTATTCTAGCTTACCCCTCTACCTAAACTAACTCTTACCTTAATTAACTGTGCGATTTTCAAATTCCAGCTTGATCAGCGAGGACAAAGAATCCATTTTTAGATTTGCTAATGCTGAATATAACTATTTTAAACTCAGTATAATAACGTTAACAGCAATTTATCATCAAAATTTGGTTCTTAAGCAAAGAAAATAAGTTGACATTTTATTGCATCTTCCTTCTACAGACATTTTTAGTTTAGAACATCCCTAACTTTAACCCACCACCCCCTGTAGCAGCTTTAGCTGGTTCCAAAGGTATAGAGCTTTATTCCCTTAAAGAGCTTTAAAGGCTAACTGACGAACATTTCCGTTGAACCATTGACCTAATATTTCTGACTTATATTATGTGGAGCTTAATGACAAACAGTATTTGGAAAAACCCAAACAGAAACATAGAGCGGCTTAGAAAAGCGAATTTAACAGTGGTGAGAGACACCCAATTTAATCAACCATCCACTTCACTCCACCCTAAAGAGGTGTAAAGCCGCCTTACAGGGTTACCGCGTGAAAAGAGGTGATGTATAATACAGGTAAAATCCTGGACTCAACGCAAACACTGGACGTTAAGTTAAGCTACAATGGAGATCAAAGAACTTGGGAAAGGTGGTGAAATTCTTCCAAGTAATTGTTACATAGAACGCTGCTCCTAGTGACAATTCTTTAATCAGTCTTGTTTTCTTTCCTTCTTCTCTCCCACTCCCCCTATGGAATGGTACGCCCACTGACAGGACTCATTTCCACCCATTTGCTGCTGGGGTGGGAGAGGGGAGGTTGACAGTTTTACTAATATCACAGGCAAGGTCTCAACACTTATTACCTCCATCGTAGGTTTACTTAATTTGCAATCGAAATTACAGCCTCGCCTGTTGGCTAAGACTGTGTTTACTCAACAGGAGTAAACTTCAGAGAAAAGTGTGTGTCACTTCGTGGTGCACCAGGAAGGAAGCAGGAAATCCCAAAACTGTTGAGTGGCTTTTAAAGCCTGTGGCAATGGCTGGGTTCATTCATGATATGGCTTTGATGGAAAGCATACTTATGGAGTCAGGCCTGTGCTACACCGTGGTCCGTCCACCAGGACTGAATAACAGTAAGCATGGGAAATTGTTGAGGCGTCTTTCTGTTAATGTTATACGCAAACTTACAAGGCAGATTTTCACTAACGACGGAGTCACACTTGGAGTTAGTGAATCAAATAACCGACGCAGCATATAGCAACGTCGCTTAGTTCCTATAGTCAACTAGCTTCGGAGTTAGGCAGTCTTGTTGCCTTGTCAGTGCTAAGTCTGATTTCTAGTTCTCTGTAACTGAACCACTCGCGGTACGCTCCAGGTTTTTTAAGCCGAGAACGCCAACGCTAAGGACAGACTAGATAGGCTGCGAAGAGTCGCCGGAAAAAACAGTAACCATCGACCCAGTTTTCATAATTTATTGAGTTTGCTTATAACTTATTTTTAAAGACGAGATCTACGTGTACGCCTTTGATCACATTAACCTATTTTGCTTTTTTCTCTTTTTTCATAAATATAAAGTATTCCCAGTTGCTTCATACAGTCGCAATGGTAAGGTTTGTCGTTCTCTTTAACACTGAATTTGCACCCTATTCATGTATTGTGGTTTCTTTCATGCAGATCCAGCTAAAGGCGACTACACAGTGGTAGAGGGTCAGTTTGTTCCCAAAGCTCCAATGTTCATACCACGAGCCGATGTTGCAAATTACATGTTATCGTCACTCCAAAGGAATGACTGGGACAGGAAGTGCATGGCCATTGGCGGGAAGGCGTGACATGGCATTTGAACGATAGCCAGGATTGCTCAGTGATTAGTCAACACCTTTTTAACCCAAAAACCCTGCGAAACCACCAAAGTTGTCGAACGTAAGGTTTAAAGTAGTCGAACTGTAGTTGGTGACGTTCCGATTGTGGGATGGTATCTCAAAAAGGACGCCAGACTTCTTCTGTGACAAGCGTGACGGCGTGACACTGCACAACAGACCTCTTCATATTGGTGCATTTCTATAACCATTTTAGTGCACGTGATCTGATGTGGTAAACAACGATTAACGTTTAACAAAATGCTCGAATTGATGTCAACCTTGCTTCCCCTTTTGAAAGGAACAAGATTGCCTATGAACTGGGTCCGGCTTTTTACGGATTTAATACCAAGAATTAAAATACAGTATACGAAATAGCCCTATAGGATTCGGCAGCTTCATCGAAACTGCCTGGGAATTTTTCTGCAATTCTGCCATCATCTCACCGCGTCAACAAACCGCTGCACAAAAGCCTTTTTCGAGACAGGCTCTCGTTCAATCTGAGTAATGTTCTTCAACATTTTGAAAATTATGCGTCGTGTTGACGACCCCTGAAGGAATCCAACCTCTTCTCTTACGGTGCGTTTGTTCTTCAATATATCTTAGCTCATGCCCAACAATTTCTCACAGAATTCAGTACACGACAAAAAAAGGGGAATCACTCACGTTACTACTCACGTTATTACTTGTTACAGGGAAAAAGGTCTTTGCAGCAATATGTTCTGTTGTGTACTCTCAAGACGTGATCATTATAAACCAAACTTGGGGAATGATCTTTGAAATAAACGAACACAAACGATCTTCTCTCAACTAATTCAGAGATTGCGCTTCATCTGCCATGGGCCCGGGGACCTGCTCCAAGCGTTCATATCTGTTCAGATAGTGGGGATGCCGCAAAGAAAAGTGAATAGAGAAACACAGCGAGGGGGTGCTCTGCTCTCCATTTCGCGCCACTCTCCACTGTCTGAACGCCTAAAACTAGTAACTTCTATCAGGGAGTTCAAGATACCACACCAGCTTTAGCCTGTTACAGGCGTTCACACCCCCTACCCCACCCCCTCGCTGCCTCCTCTTCCTGCTCACACCTCTTTGCGCCTTCCCTACAATTTGAACGCCTGAAACAGGCGACGACGACGGAAAAGTCATTTACAAATGACTTTGCATTCTTTGAAACTTCAGCGCTTTCCTTATTTCAATTCCCCTGGAGTTAAACTCCTATAAGAACCAAATCCAATTTAGAAATTTAAAAATTCGTTGTCGTGTTTTGCCTACGAAACCTTTTCCTTTTTTACTGAACCTGAAAAGAACTCCAAAAATGCATATTTTCTTTAAAACAAGACTTTAATGAACTATTATAAAAAGACAATGATCCTCCTCTGGGCTTGTCCTGATAACAATAATCTGGATTTACAGTACAATAGCGAGTAGCAACAGTGAGGTTTTTTCACTGTCTTTGCAAACTGCAATCTTCACGCAATCGTGTTTTTGTGTTGAGTTCTGTAAGGCAATTTTCCGTCATCTTCCTTATTTGGTAGAAATTTGATCTCGCAAAAAGCACAAGCTGCTTCGTATTAGTGTAATACGACATAGTCCAGTAAACAATTTCATAAGAGCCCCGTGCTGTGCGCATAGTGAGAATTTTAAATCACTTTGAAGGGGGTTAATGTTTCAAATGCATTGGCGTAAGCAGGATTTTTCTCCAGCACAGATTCTGTCCAACCTCTAACGAGGCAGAGAAGAAAAAGGCAGCTTCAGCAACATCAGGTGTGATTTTTGTTTTAAGTTACCATGTTGCATCAGTATACATGCGTTTTGCTCTCATTTTAGCTGTTAACAACCGCAACTCCCTTAAAGTTTGAGGGGTTTTTAGGTAAATCATCAGGTAAAAAAACAAAATTCCATTTACTACTCCGTAGGATATCAATTGCCCTGGTAAAAATCATTTTACCATAGGTAAACACCACAGTAGGATAACCAAGATGACTGCTAAAAATAACTGCTAGACATATTTATAACCACTATTTACTAAAATATCATGGGGTGTTATATATTACTTGTATCGTCCTAATATTATTTGCACAGCATCGTCACAGAGAACAAAGACAAGCATCGGACAATATTTTGGGCAAGTTTGGAGCATTTCATCGTGTTTCTTATTTTTAATGCAGAAGAGCCTGGCTATAATATATTTAGGCCTTATTCAGGTCTTTTTCTTATATATGCTCCTTACCCGGCAAAGCTGCAAAGTAACCTGCCTTTAACTAGCTTTTTGTTCATTAAAATGTGTCAGTACCTCATATAAGGTCTTGTTTGGGGCTCGAATAAACAACTGGTTGCTCTTTTCGTTATAAACACCCTTTTTATCAAATTGTCGTTTTCATTAATTCTATAGACCAACTACAGGGGCAAATTTTTTATTGCTGAAGTATGTAATATCTTTTGGCTGCTGATCTACACGTATACGAGCAGCATTTTCGTTTGCGGTCCTTTTCTTAGGTAGATAACCATCATCATCATCATCATCATCACCACCATCATCATCATCTAATAGGCCATTTCCGAGTTGCCCCAAGCCTCTGTTTCAAAACGAGGCTAAGTGCAAAGCCATTGATATGAAAATGATTATTTGTTCTCATGCAAGTAAAACTCATTTTCACCAGAAAAGTTTTGCACTTAGCCTTGTTTTGAAAGTGAGAGTTTTTGGAACGCGGAAATGGCCTATTAAATTCACTTTGCAAGACGTCATCAAAACACCAGGATTCAAGACATGTGACAAGGCCAAGTTTGGTTAGGGTCCTCTAAGTTTAAGCCTCGTAAAAGCTAAAGAGTATACTGGACATTTTTAAGTATTTCTAACTATATTGCTATGCACTACTTATGATGCATTCTAATGGCGACGAAAAGCTGTCTACGGCTGCTACTCGGCTCTGTTAATGTTCAGGTCTTGCCAAGTTCATGGGCCATTTCCGCGAGACGCTCTCAGGACTCGTGCGCAAAAGAATAGCATGAGTGAAGTTTTTAATCAAATTCTCACGCAAATAAAAGTCATTATTACAAGAAAGGTTTGCATTTAGGCTCATTTGAAAGCTTCTGCATGAAGGGGTTTTGGAACTAAGAATGGCGCATTTTTATCATTTAGGTAATTATCATTTACTACCTCGTTTGTTAAATAAATGAATCTATGGCTGTTTTTGACAACTAACGTTTTTAAAATGCCTTTTTAGCCGTTTCCTCTTTCATCAGTACTGTACTATCGAAACGTTTGACAGACATCGTCTTATTTTCCACCAGCAATCGCCATGCCCTTCTTGTCCCATTCATTTGACTGTAACGACTTCAACATAAAATGAGCTAAATCTGCTCGCGACAATGTCCAAGAAGAATTTGGTACGAATTGGCCCTCGGCAACCATATAATTATCAGTTGCAGGTCCTAAAGAAAGGAAGAAACTTTTCTTTACTTTAAAATACAAACTATTGCATTTTACCATATACATCACACACAGGGAGCCCAAGCTCAGTGTGTGAGTTTAATCATTAATACATGTAGTTTCATATTGGGTAATTTAAAATGGTCCCAAGTCTCGGGGTTAAAGGAAATCGTTTAAATCGTAATGGATCGGGAAAATAACCACACGCATTCTATTGAACATTCTAGCGAGTATTTATCTACTTGAATCTTTTACCTGAATTCCCTTACAAGTCCTTTATATTCACGTCCATTTTAAATTACGCAGTATGAAACTGTATGTATTAATGATTAAACTCACACACTGAGCTTGGGCCACCTGTGCGTCATCCGGCAATTGGAAAGCCCTTAGAATGACCACGGCCTAATTTGTTTTTATCTTGTCACTTGATAATGATGTCGTGGCATCATCGAAACGTTGGGTTAACTCTTGTCGTTACGTTTTAGGTGTTCTAAGTCGAAATTCTTACAAAAGCACCTTTTGCTGATGCTAAAGTAGCGTATCAGTTACTGAGAAATTCAATGCCCAGACGCTATATTTTATGGTAGCCAGGGCCAATGAATGAGATTGTTATCTACCCATTTTATAGGAAAATTCATTACCTGACGAGGGAATTCCACGTTAAATTGTACGCGAAAACCAATATCGCGATGAGCGCGATATCGGTTTTCAAGTGGAATTCACGAGTCAGGTAATGGATTTTCCTTGAATCGCATAATCGAATAAAAATCAGAAAAAAAGGAAATCGCCAATAATATTGTTTGTTTTTATCCTCAGGGCGCCCCAGAAAGCCATTTCAAAGTCAACTGTCAGAACTGTCATTGCGTTAGCGAATAGGAAGCAAGGTCGTACAAGTTTGAGCCTTCGACAACTTTTTTTGTCCCTTGTCCTTGTTTTTACATTTGTTTTCAAACTTTTTTGCATGTAAACAAGCTTCACACTAATAATAATGATGAATAGAGGTATTTCACTGAATTTACAAGCCGTTCATCTATAACATCTTTTTTCAAATTGGTCATTTGCTCGAGAAGGAAAATAATTTACACCTTTACCTCTTCGGCGGCAAAACTGAAAGAAATGAAGTGTCCAAAGGAAAGCACTGAAAGTTTAACGTCGCGATTGATATAAGGTAAGTACCTTGAAGTGTTTTAGAAATGCTGTTCAAGTTCAGCTCTGTTTTGTACTTTTCTAAGTACCACGATTCAGGACGATTGCAAGCGGCGTACCCTTTGTTTGGTTGAACTTTGGCTTACCATTTTCTGGGCCGTGTTCACAGGATTTTCTTCTTTTCTCGTTGCCGCTAGCGAAAAAGGTTTCTCATGCCTCTCCAAGAATTTGTAGTTTAGTTCAAAACAAGAAAGAACCTCCGGATCACTTTTAAAAACGCTTTTGTTTGTTTTTAACTTTTCAAAACATGACAATGATTTTGAAAACATTTAAAATGAATTTGTAGAAAACCTTTTTTGGAGTTGTTGTGTTAAAATTTGACGATAGTTGTTACGTAGATGCGTTTTCAACTCGCAGTTCCACACTAAACACCTCGCTTCGTTAACCAATTAGAATGCGAGATTTTACTCAATTATGCGATTCTATTAATAATTCTCTATCTTTATTTCTTTAAAGGAGCTGCGTCACAAAAGCCAGTTCTTAAAATTAAAACGATAAAAATATCACCAAATTGAGTGAAACATGAAAAAAGCCGCTCAAAACTTTACAAGATGGTATAAATAACACAGCAAATACACAAAAAGGCACAAATGACAACTTCATTGCAATGCTGTATTTGAAAACTTGTTTAGACTAACAGTTTTTCAAAGTTCATTTTTGTCGTTTGTAACGCTTGATATGATCTTTAGGAGACTCATTTGTTTGACACGAAGTTGTGATTTTCTCATTTACAAGTACTTTCTTCGCTAATGCTAAGTCCACAATAGCGAATAATCGACATCGGGAGTATCAACAAAATGAACAAGACAGCCGTGACACAGCCTCTTTAAATATTCATTACAAAAAGGATAACAGATATCACAAATAAAAACAATCATCACGTCAAAGGGTAGCCTTCCACGCAGACGTCACGCAATCCTCCCCAACAAATGTTGGTGGGGAAACAACGCGTGACCAAGACCAAGAACGTCTGCATGGGAGGCTTGTCAAAGAGGAACTTACCATTGGTTAAAAACGGAGGCCTCATAATAGTGTAGATGAGATTCGACTGCATAACAGTGTTCTCCATCAAAACCACGTCGTTAATAAAGGCTCTCATAAACGGTCTAAGCAACGTAATCCATCTGGGATTGGCTGGGTCGTTCTGAGCGTAAATTCCAGTAATACAGACCAGTCTCTCAATTCCATTCCTGTAAGTAACACTTATGAGTGTTAGAAAGTACTTGAGATACGCAAGAGAGCTACTCCTCGGAGCATCCCCCAGAAAGCTATCTATTATTACCACACACACCAAAATGCTATGTCTTAAATTTTCATAGGCAAACACGTTCTAGCCAATCAGAGAAGCCAACAATATTCTTCACGCGTGAAAAAAAAAATGATACGTCCAATCAGAAACGCGAACCATGATTTTTCACGTGTGAGAAAAATGACACGTCCAATCAAAAGCCACAGCGGTGGGTGAGTTTCGCGCCAAATTCCCGCCTTTTACAGAAGTACCCTTTTGGTCTGGAATTGAGTGCAGATTGAGTGTAGACTGTTTGGAGCGGAAATAGGCTAAGCTTTTGTGCTTTATGGAACCAAGGTCAGGAGAAACAAACGGCTTTCAAGACGTCTGTTCCAGACATTTGAACCTATATATAATAACTACATCCCTACAATTTTCTGACGCTTGATTCATGTTTTCACATTTTATTGCCCAGGTTTAGTCTATTGTTCGCAGGAAAAGGAGAATAAACTTTTGGGATTCGAAAGTATAATGGAAATATGAAAAAATCGGAAAAATTCTCACCTTCATAAAACTTAAGGTAGCATCTGAAATTTTCGACAAAATGAATAATGATCTCCTAATCATCGGTAAAGGCCAAGTTGCCTTAGGATGACCGAACAGATGAATATTTGGTAGTGCCACTTGAAATGTATTCCTGCCGATCTAAAAGTACTCTGGATATTCCAAAAAGTGTTTTCAATGCATTTAGGAGGAAACTATCGTTGGGTGCCCCTGCAGGGTCACATGTGGGGTATGATTTATCAATAGAGAGTTTCAAGAAATTACGATGGTGACCAGTTTAGTGAGTTGAAATAATCGCCATGAAATGTTTACGGCGAGAAATGCGAAAAATTAAATTTTGTTGTACAACATTGTACAGTGCTAACTGAAAGAGAGACTGATTTTGGTATATTAACCGACAAATATACCCTACAATCTATTTGAAGTTTGAATTTTTTATAAACTCGCCCTATAAAGTTATACTAACAACAATAACAACAACAACAGCAACCGACAAAAATAGCAAAAATATAATTGTCCAGTAATAGGATTGTTTTACAATTAAATGGCTGCAAAAAAATAAAATGAACTTAGTATATCATTTGAATACCGAAAGGGGGGTTGTGATACGCATGTTATTTCGCGGACACATTTCACTCATAATTAAATTGTTAGTACCTTTCCATGGCTGTGATTATTTCTGTTATGGACTTGGAGACAATGTTGTTGGGTTGAAAAAAGTTCCACTATGAAATCCAAAACATGACATCACAGCATTCTTGCCCTCAAGAATAGGAATAAGGGAATCTGCTTGGAACACATCGCCCTTAACAACCTCTAGGTTGTCATGACTGCAATTTAATAATGGCACTCAGTTAACATTGGTTTCTTCTGGGATTTAAGCAATAGAAAACGTTTTCAGTGTTTGCATAGCCTGAAAGCGTGCGTACTATCTTAGTTATTTTATAAACAACTGTAGCCTCTCAAGTCAAATGTGAGCGGCAAGCCAAAGGATACGGGGCGAGAACCTTCGCCGCTCGCTCGCGCGTTCTCTCGCGCGGCTCGCTTCACTCGATCGCCGTAAAAGGAGAACTAGCTGCCCGCAATATAACCCCAATACAGCCAGGAGTCGCTGTATTACAGGCGATTCCAGTCGTTGTTGTTCTGAGTGGTGTATCTTCTCATTTGTAGGAACAGCATCCTAGGTGGAAGCGATGGCTCAGGTAGTTTCGCCGCATATGAGAACCAGGCATTAGAAAAAATCAGCCTGACGGCCCTGGCCTTTAGACCGCAGAATAAGGCCAACACCAGACATTGGATATTTTAGATTGATCAACCAAACAAAAAATATACTCTCGGTCACCTTTAAAGGTAAACAAAGTGATATGGCCCAAGAACATGCACATGATCATGATCAGTCTATTAAGATGAAAAACTGCAAAAACACGTATCCATTTTTTTTAACAAGTACAAAGCCCCGAATAACCGCCACGTGTTGTATTAGGGGGTGGAGACGGCTGACAAATCAGACTACCTTACTAGATCAGTAAATTATGCGCATTAGCGTCTACGCAGATCCTAAAGAGAGTCTTCTGTCCGAACACAGTAAATTATTATTTACATTTCTTTCGTTAAACGCTTCCATATGCAAATTGGTCTTTCTGTCACCACAGTCCAGAGGAGATTGATGTTTATCCTTTTTCACCCAACTCTGGACCAGAGACCCGGCTAACCTACTCTTCACTCCTATAAGAAGCGGCTAAAGCAAAAATTCCACAAAAATTTAAAATTTCAGTTTGCAAAGTGCTGGAAAGCAAGAGGTACCAAGTTGCAGGTCTTGATAATTTTGAACAAGCACGCACCTACAGCGGCATGCCAGTCTCGCCTGCTTGGAGATTAGATAGAAAAATGAGGAGGCGATTAATTCTACAAGAAACATGATAATAAATAATAATGAACTTTAGTAAGGTATTAGATCTGCTATAAACCCTTCCATTTGAAAAATTTATATCTCAAATGATTAGAAATTTTGCAAAATAAAAGTTACACAGGCCTATCAAGCGAGAACTGAGCTTTCAGAAAATTGATATGCGAGGTGTCAATTTTCACACCTATTAAAGGTGTTATTTCCGATTTATATCGCAGGCTCAAAAATTCAATAATTCCGTATTTCTGGCTTTCTCTCGACAGCTAGGAATAACAAGAAAATTAGTTTGTTCATTTGCCTTTAAATTCCCGGCAGTAGCCAGTAAATATTTCCTGAGATATAGAGGTGGAATTCTTTTGTAATGCCCTGTAACTTCAGGCCGCTGCAAAAATTCCACAATATTCCGGGAATTGCTGGAAATTCAATACATTTTTCCTTTACATCATGTGAATAAACCTGGCAAGTTTCAGCGCAGTATTATAAATCCTCATCTTTTTACATCGATTTGTTTTTAGTGCGGTCCAACACAGCCGCAAAATTGCCCCTAATTCGCCCGTTATTTTCGTCGCGCTGCGCTGTTTTCTTCGTCGCCATCTTCCTTTCTTACGAGTAAACCGCTGTTCATATCGTTTGTTGTGCCACTGATCCGATTGTAGCACGGAAAGTGGCGAGAAAATACGAAAATCTTCGTTTGAACTCGTTGCGTGACGTGCTCTCAATATGGTGTCGTAAACAATGTTTTAGCCTTAGTAACGTGCTAATTTGCATAACAGATCATTAAACTGCGGCCTTATCTGTCATCGTCCTTACAAGGATCATATATCTGATGTGTTTGTTGAAGGCTTTTTACAGCCATAGAAATGATTTAGAAATATCAAAACAATCGTACTTAATTTGGGGAAGCAGAATGTAAGCGAAGTTTGCTACAATTTGGCCTGGCTTACTTGAAACTCATAACGCGTTATCAGCGCGTTGTCAACAACGGAAAGTATCGCGTGGGATTTCAGCCCTGTGATTATTGCCCCTGCAGGGTTCCGGCCCAGGCCCGGCACTGACCGGAGCGCATGACAAGCTGTTACGGAATGTACACAGTAGTTGGCGTAAACATTAAAAGGGAAATGGTCTTATCGCCAAATGATGAAGAAGTAGCTAATTCTTCTAAAAAACATACCCAATTCAAAACGGATCAAAAATTCCGGGGGGTACTTCCAGAAAAATTGGGTGGGGGTGTGCAGCACGCTTCTTGAAACCCTTACCCTATTTCAGAGCAAAATCTGTGATTTCCCCTGCCCTATTTCAGACCTGATCAAAAATTTGATACCCTATTTCAGACCTGAAGCCCTGGGGCCCGGCACGTGACCGGAGCGCATGACAAGCTGTTGCGGCACGGCACGTACACTGTAGTTGGCGTAAACATTAAAATGGTCTTATCAGCAAATGATGGAGAAGTGGCTAATTCGTCTAAAAAACATACCCAATTCAAGACTAGAAGGCACAAACCATACCCTGTTTCAGACCAAAATGGTCGAAATTGATACCCTATTTCAAACCAAAACGGCTAAAAAAGCAAGCGAGACTAATAAAGGTGACAATTCTTCTTAAAGGATCATCCGTTGAAAACATTACTCAAAAGAGAATTGCATGTTTTTTTTCAGAGACAAAGAAAAAAGGTGCTACTAATTTACTAATGGATTAAGATGAAGAAAAGACGATTCTAGAGAAAAAAATCAAAATAAGAATTGCAATATTCGGACCAACTTTTTAAGCAAACAAACGAACTAAAATACACTCCCTGCATAAAGGAAAAGCTTAGCCGCACGACCCAGACGTTTCAACCATTGCCGTTGTATCACAAGGAGCTTATCACCATTCATTTGTATTTCATGTGAAACTCGTGATAAGTCTTACTTACTTACTCAACTCAAGGTACGTTTGTTCAACTATCGCGAGTCCATCAGCAGAACCCTCTATTATGCATGGGTGGTTATTTCAATATCAAGGTGTTCCCGAAGACCCAACCTAAATTACCTCAGGGTGAATTTATCCGGGCTTCTTACGACTGCTGTCCGCCCTGAATCAGCCCTCTACCCAAACTAACTCTTACCTTAATTAACTCTGAGATTTTCAAATTCCAGTTTAATCAGGGGGAGATAAAGACTCCTTTTTTTTGGATTTGCTAATGCTGAACATAACTATTTTAAACTCAGTATAATAACTTTAACAGCAATTTATCATCAAAATCAGTTGAAATTGTATTGCATCTTCCTTCTACAGACATTTTTAGTTTAGAACTCTCCTAACTCTAACCCACCACCCCCTGTACCAGCTTTAGCTGGTTCCTAAGGGTATAGAGCTTTAAATCCATAAAGCGCTTTAAAGGCTAACATGGGCGGTTATTTCAATATCAAGGTGTTCCCGAAGACCCAATCTAAAATACCTGAGCGTGAATTTATCCGGGCTTCTTACGACTGCTGTCACTGAATGACCTTTTGCTAGAGCCTGTTTAACAACCTCTTGTCCAGTCGGTCCCGAGGCTCCGAAAACTACCAGCTTTGGATAAAGCAATCGAGCTTCTGCCATGTTTTTTTGGACTCGAACAAATCAATTGACCAAAAATCAATAGATACACTTGGGTCATTCGCACATGACGTAAATTGAGGATGACAGACGTGAACGTGCTCATGGCCCAGGCAGCTGAATTGCTTTATCCTAGCTTAGTTGTTTTTGGCGCTTCAGGTCCTATGGGGCGTCTTCTGGTACAACAGGCGCTACAAAAAGGTCATCTTGTAACTGCTGTTGTTAGAAGTCCAGAGAAATTCGACATCAAGTATGTTTATGTTTGTACGTATGTCGTTCCAATTCATATGTTCATTTGTGCTAGCAATTGCACTGATGATCACAGATGTTGCACCATACTTTTTTTTCGTTTTAACCTCTCTAGTAGGTTAAGAGATATGTATGATAAAACATCGTAAAAGCTTACTTGTTTATCAAAGACGAATGATTTTACTTTTGTGGGCTTGTGTATAACTCATCAGTGTTAATATAAGCTTTGGTAAATTACGTACACGTATTCTTCCCAATGTTCTATTAAAAGTAAAGGTCAGAGACGATTTTGCTAGCTAGTTATTTTGAAACTGCTCTAAATGTTTTTATCTAATAATTCTGGCTTGCTTCTGTTTTATTCTCGATTCTTCTTCAGAAAAAACGAAGATACATGTCGACTGCATTTTTTGCTCGTCCAGTTGAATTTGCATAATTCTGTTTTGGTTTGCGTAACACCTGCAATAACACACTCTTGAAAGTCACGCAAAGTGTGAAAAGGCACATGCCCTATTTTCAGCCGTCACAAACTTGGAGTGAATGTCGTTGAAACTTAACAAGCTGGTTACTGAAACGAAGTCAAACTTGAACTAGAGTTTAACACACATTTTATGTAGAAAATAGACTCCTCTTGTGGTTGTAAACTCTTTATATTACTTGATGAACAATAAAAACATGTCAGTGAAACAGACACTTCGCATAGCAGCGCATGAAATTTGCTCTTTCATCAGAGACTTTCCATTTATTTTCTCTTTCTTTTTTGCATTTTTAGACATGAAAAGCTGGATGTTATCAAAGGGGATATATTCAACTCAGAGTCCTTGGTTCCTGTCCTTGAAGGCAAAGATGCTGTGTTATCATGCCTTGGTGCCCATGGAACAAGTGTCTTTCGACACACAACGTTATACTCAGAGTCAATGAAGTCAATAATGTCTGCAATGGAAAAGTAAGTGTCTTGTCCAGTGCTCTCTTGTAACACTGCTGCTTTCTTCTCTTTACAGAGTAAGGGTTGTTATGATGGTCCTGGAGGTGACTCCGCCCATATGTAGGTTAACTTTGCTCGTGGCTCTCCTCCTTACCCCAAGAGGTTTTTCTTTGGGTATTCTAGCTTACCCCTCTACCTAAACTACCTCTTACCTTAATTAACTCTGAGATTTTCAAATTCCACTTTGATCAGGGGGAGATAAAGAATCCATTTTTAGATTTGCTAATGCTGAACATAACTATTTTAAACTTAATATAATAACGTTAACAGCAATTAATCATCAAAATTTGGTTCTTAAGCGAAGAAAATAAGTTGACAATTTATTGTATCTTCCTTCTACAGACATTTTTAGTTCAGAACTTTCCTAACTTTAACCCACCACCCCCTGTACCAGCTTGAGCTGGTTCCTAAGGATATAGAGCTTTAAATCCATAAAGAGCTTTAAAGGCTAACTGACGAGCATTTGCCTCGAACCATGTGTCTTCCTACTATGTCTGATTTCTGATTTATATTACGTGGAGCGTAATGATAGACAGTATTTTGGAGAAACCCAAACAGTAACACAGAGCCGCTTAGAAAAGTGAATTTAAGAGTGCTGAGTGACACCCAATTTAATCAACCATCCACTTTATTCCACCTTAAAGAGGTGTAAAGCCGCCTTGCAGGGTGACCGCTTGAAAAGAGGTGATGTATAATTCAGGTAAAATCCTGGACTCAACTCGAGCACCAGATGTTAAATTAAGCTACAATGGAGGTCAAAGAACTTGGGAAAGGTGGTAAAATTCTTCCAAGTAATTGTTACATAGAACTCTGCTCCTAGTGACAATTCTTTAATCAGTCTTGTGTTCTTTCCTTCTTCCCTCCCACTCCCCCTATAGAATGGTGCGCCCACTGAAGGACTCATTTCCACCCATTTCTGCTTAAAATTCAACATTGCAGGGATGGGAGGTAGGAGGTCGACAGTTTTACTAATATCACAGGCAAGGTCTCAACACTTATTACCTCCATCGTAGGTTTACTTAATTTGCAATCGAGATTACAGCGTCGCCTGTTGGCTAAGACTGTGTTTATTTCACAGGAGTAAACTTCAGAGAATAGTGTGTGTCACTTCGTGGTGCACCAGGAAGGAAGCAGGAAATCCCAAAACTGTTGAGTGGCTTTTAAAGCCTGTTGCGATGGCTGGGTTCATTCATGATATGGCTTTGATGGAAAGCATACTTATGGAGTCAGGCCTGTGCTACACCGTTGTCCGTCCACCAATACTGAACAACAGTAAGCATGGGAAGTTGTTGGGGCGTCTTTATATTAGTGTTATACGCAAACTTTCAAGGCCGGTTTTCACTAACGACGGAGTCAGACTCGGGCCAGTGAATCAAATTAACGACGCCGCATATAGCTACATCACTTAGTTACTATAGTCAACTAGATTGTCGGAGTCGCAGTCTTGTTGCGTTTTCCGCGCGTCTGATCTCTAGCTCTCTGTAACTGAACCACTCACGGAACGCTCCAGGTTTGCTAAGCCGAGAACGCCAACGCTAAGCACAGACTAGGCAACCATCGACCCAGTTTTCATAATTTATTGAGTTTGTTATAACTTATATTCATGGACGAGATCTACGTGTACGGATTTAAACACATTAAACTATTTTGGTTTTTTCTCTTTTTTCATAAATATGAAGTATTCCTAGTTGCTTGATACAGTAGCAATATACTTTCCCATTCTTATCGTAAGGTTTGTCGATCTCTTTAACACTGAATTTGCACCCTATTCATGTATTGTGGTTTCTATCAGATCCAGGTAAAGGCGACTACACAGTGGTAGAGGGTCAGTTTGTTCCCAAAGCTCCAATGTTCATACCACGAGCCGATGTTACAAATTACATGTTATCGTCACTCCAAAGGAATGACTCGGACAGGAAGTGCATGGCCATTGGCGGGAAAGCGTGACATGGCATTTGAACGATAGCCAGGATTGCTCAGTGATTAGTCAACACCTTTATAACCAAAAAACCCTGCGAAGCCACCAAAGTTGTCAAACGTAAGGTTTAAAGTGATCGAACGGTAGTTGGTGACGTTCAGATTGTGGGACGGTATCTTAAGCGGTATCTTAAAGAGAACGCCAGACTTCTTCTCGAATTAATGTCAACCTTGCTTCCCATTTTGATTTAAGGAACAAGATTACCTATGAACTGGGTCCGGCTTTTTACGGATACAATACCAAGAATTAAAATACAGTATACGAAATATAGCCCTATAGGATTCGACAGCTTCATCGAAACTGCTTGGGCATTTTTCTGCAATTCTGGCATCATCTCACCACGTCAACAAACCGCTGCACAAAAACCTTTTTACGAGACAGGCTCTCGTTCAATCTGGAGTAATGACTCTTCAACATTTCAAAAATTATGCGTCGTGTTGACGACCCCAGAAGGAAACAAACCTCTTCTCTTACGGTGCGTTTGTTCTTCAATATATCTTAGCTCATGCCCAACAATTTCTCACAGAATTCAGTTACTTGTTACAGGGAAAAAAGTCTTTGCAGCAATATGTTCTGTTGTGTACTCTTAGGACGAGATCATTATAAACCAAACTTGGGGAATGATCTTTGAAATAAACGTACACAAACGATCTTGTCTCAACTGATTCAGAGATTGCGCTTCATCTGCCATGGGTCGGGGCACCTGCTCCAAGTGTTAATATCCGTTCAGATAGTGGGGATGGCGCAAAGAAAAGTGAATAGATAAACATAGCGAGGGGGTGCTGTGCTCCCCATTTCGCGCCACTCTCCACTGTCTGAACGCCTAAAACTAGTAACTTCTATCAGGGAGTTCAAGATACCACGCCAGCTTTAGCCTGTTACAAGGCGTTCACACCCCCTACCCCACCCCCTCGCTGCCTCCTCTTCCTGCTCACACCTCTTTGCGTCGTCCCCACAATTTGAACGCCTGAAACAGGCTACGACGGTGGAAAAGCCACCTAAAAATGACTTTGCATTCTTTGAAACTTCAGTGCCTTTCTTATTTCAATTCTCCTGGAGTTTAATTCCTATAACAACCAAATCCAATTTAGAAATTTAAAAATTCGTCGTCGTATATTCATGTTCTCCACAGAAACAAAACGGGAAACAAGGCAATTTCACGTCGAAGTCGAATAGTGACGTGAAAGAAACGTACCAAAAAAAAGTGAGACACGTTTTGCCTACGAAACCTTTTTTACGTTTTCGTTTCCGTCGCCGTCGTGACATCTCGTGTAGTTGAGTGAAGCCTGTATTAATATCTAAGGCAAAGTCATCTGCTAACAAAAGCAGGCAAGTTTTTCTTGATATTGAAAAAGCAAAATTGCAAACAAAATATGAACATTTAATTATATCAGCTTCCATTTAAATCTTTACATAGTAATTCTGACTGTGTTGTGTGAAGAAACAGAAAACAGAATTGAAGTGTATATTTAAAGTGGGACTCCCACATAAAATGCCCATTGTTTCGCTTAGAGGTGCTAATGGCACTAAATTTTTGGTTTCACTTTGGGATGTTGCCCAAATCTAACCATATCGGTTCTGGTTGTGTATATGTTGTGGTTAATTTTTTATCTCAGGTAATTTTTGTTTTTCTTTTGTTCTTGGGAATGATAATGTGTGCTCACGAAGTTGAAACAAAGGAAAAATAAATATTACCTGAGGAAAAAAATTAACTACAACATACAACCCAACGCCGCTCGTCTAGTCACTTTCTAGTGGGATGTTCCCCATTTCTCCCTTTAATCGAGGTATAGTGCTTATTTTCAGACCCGTCCTTTTTTCTGGGAGTCCTCCAGGAGGTATACATGCAAAATTGCATGTTCGTAGGTTTTTCAGATCACGTACGCTAAAATCATGTACTTTTATGCATATTTGCGGTTTATGTCACGGCAGACACGAAATACTGTTAAAATTCGAATACCTACGTTTCTGTTTCATTTTTTGCCTTCTCGCAAAGATAACAATAAGACAAGTAAAAAATGTGTCGCTTCGAGACTTCAAAACGCTTGAAGAAATAGTGTAGCAAGGCCAGTTTGTGCGAGTTGCGTGATATGCTGACGAGAGCTGACTAATTGTTTATATAAACCGTGGAAATAGACAAAGATCCTGGTATTGCTTGACTGAGCCCCATTCAAAAGAAATTGCGTGCGTGAATTCAGATTATAAAACTTCTGTCTGAAAATTTGTGTCAACTTTAAAATACAACGCACATGCTTCTTGTCACGTCCGTGTTCATAGGTACTGACGAAATTTATGCTAATGCAACAACTATACTCCTCGACAAACCTGTCCACATTGTCATGAATTCGCTTTTTTCTTTCGCAAAATGCGATTGAAACGGTAGCAAAATACTCCATACATGTACGCCACCACATCCTAAAGCACTGAGATATATTTAGAAAATAATTAATGAAGCAAGCTCCGTTTGTACTTTGTTTGAGTTCTTGACGTTCGATCAAGACCGAGAAGGGTCTTGTTTTTCAATGTAGATCCGCAATGCTTGTTCTTGACACGAAGCAGAAATCTTGCTTATAAATGCCCCAAATGTTGGCAATCTTTGCTGTTCTTTTGACTCTTTTACCTTTTCATTACTTTCCGTTTCAATGTTTACATAGCTTTTATTGTGGTCTCTTGCATTTCGGAGCCCTTGTACATATGCTGCGCTTATTGGAACTGCTGCCATTTTTTACCTGCTGAAAGTAAAAGAGAATTGAACAAATGAATGTAACAAATTCTTACAAAACTGTCAGCGACTTAGGAAATCAATGTAAAATTACCTGAAGCTTTGTGGAATTTCTCTGATCAAATTATCTTCTTCTTTGTCTGCCAGTGTAAATTCTAAATTCACTAAAGATCTTGTACGCGTACCGGACCGTACCAGTTCACATCAAAAACAAAGCGTTAGAAATCACGGCAAATCTCAGCCAATCCGAGGAAACAGGCCCCTGACACAGAGAGCAGAGCACTACCTCCATTCGCTTAACAGATCAGTATAGTCAAATTCGACAACGTTGAATTCTCTTTTCGTGGATTGACATCAACAAGAGGGTTGACAGTTTAAACGCTTGCGCACACAGTCGTCACGCAATGTTGACGTCACCCGCAGTGGTCTGTTCTTATCGGTGGGGGAAGGGTTACCTGGGGGAAGACTCAAATCGGACGGCTGCATGCATTGTGTAGTTGATTAAAGCCAAAGATGAGAATTTAAACACACCAACTTTAGACTTGGGATAGACAGATAGACTGGGATTTACTTACTCGCTTTGCATAATGATTAGTTGCTGAATTGCGCAACGACACTGCTTAATAAAACGTACCGTTTCCTCGTAACACGAGTGGGGATAGTTGTAAATTTGTAATAAATACTTTGTCATTGAAAGTCTAAAATGCAATCATGATTGCATTACCGCACTGCAACCCAGCTACACGCAAGAGTCTCAATCGGGTTAACCGTTAGCCGTCAAACGGTGTAAAATTAAACCGTCAGCCGTCGTAAAACGTAAATCTTGGAAAATGTAGATTTTATCAACCGTCAATACGTTTCCAGCTATTTCAAATCTCATTATTTCAGCTGATCTTTTACGAAAGCCGAGGAGGGTCTTCTGATTTACGACTTCCGACTTCCAACTTCCGTAACAATGAAAGGTGGTGATAGGCCTACACCACTTTTACCTTATGCTAAAATGCTGCTTGTTCGAAAAACGGTTTTTCGCCTTCTGCTGGGTAGATTATGCTCCAGAAGGTTCTGGTTAAGCCGCCTATTTCACATTGAGAGGTCATGGCACATATCAATTTACTGCTGTTTGTGGGCAGGATTTGCCCTCTGATGCGAGAGCATATTCTTTAAAGCATCTTATTACGGCCGAGTAAGGGCTCTAATTTTCTCCAAAGTGTCTTCTGGACCGGAATAACTATGTGACTGTTTTTAGTCCCTGAATATGCAATGCTGTATCACGCTGGACCCAGCTCGTTAGTTTTCTTTGCAGGATGTTAAATCATCACGGATAGTGTTTTACAGATCCAAAGGGATAAGAATGAAGTGCAGCTTAAAATGAAGCTGCAACAACTATGGGAAATGCATTGTGACTCAGTAGATTCCAGCTTAGTGTTTTTCCAAAGAAAATGTGAGTCTTTTGACTGGAGCGCGTATTTCCTTCCTTGGTTATAGGTTTTTAATAAGCTTAACAGTGTTTAGACTATTTTGTTATCACTGTTGCCACTTTGTGATCAGGCAAGACCATGGTTTCGGTTCCCCAAGCGAACCTCATCAGTTGCCTGATTGACTTTGTACTTAGTTGCTTTTACGAGCAACTTAAGGGACTGTTCGTTATTTATGCCTAAGGGGGGGTCGGTGATTTTCAAGCAATTCAGGCATATGAAAAATTTACCCCTCCCCGGAAGTGGGTATTTTAAAAAATTACCCCCCCCCCGTTTATGTGACAGGCCCAAAATGTAACCCCCTACCCCCACCCCCCTCCCCTCAGGACGCGACGTGCCTCCGATTGCGAAATTGCGTACAACACGTGTTCTGGCCGGTTGCCGATAAACCAAAATACATTGCAATTGATTTTTGCAAAGGCGAAGAATCTCTGAGTGCTCTGTGCTGTGTTAAAAATTACCCGTGTTCGATGATGATGCGCCTCTCTCCTGTTCTGAAGAATTTAATATAGCAGCATCAGGAACAACAGAAGGCTGCTGTTGTTGCTGCTGCCGTAAAATTGCGGCTGCAAGTTTGTCGTAGTCTATCTCCATATTCGCAAAAATGACTCCTATATGGCGTTGGCAAGCTGGACCAATCTCTAGTTTTGCTGTTTGAGGATTTCTATATACGCACTCTCAATACTGTATTACAACTACAACTGGCCCCGGCAAATGACACGTGGGTGGGTTTTGCTATTATTAAATATCAGATTGCATGTAAAGGGATTTAATAAGTTAATATATATTGGAACCTTTAAATAACCCTACTCCACGTCACGTTTTCTTGGCTTTTCAAACTATAAAGACCAGGCGCTTTGTATTAAAATAGAATTCTCGATACAGAGTTCAACTTTTTAAATATGTCTGCAAAATTGCTACACAAGTGTTGAAACAACAGTTTCTAAAAGCTTACCCCCCTCCCCTTATTTGTATTTTAAACCTCCCCCTTTTTCATTGATTTTGAAAATTTTACCCCCCCCCCCCCACTCTAAACACCGGCCCCCCCTTAGGTATAAATAACGAACAGTCCCTAAGTTGTTTTCTTTTGTGGCTAGAACGGTACAACCGTTCTTTCCACTGAGCCTTGACCTTGAGCATCAATACCCGCGTGGCGGATCGAGCGGCAATCGAGCCTGACAGAGGAGTCAAGTCGGAAGTGGGAAGTCGCAAGTTGGAAATCGGAAGTCGGAAGTGAGAAGTGGGAAGTGGGAATTGGGAGGTCAGAAGTCTAACCATGCAGCATTGAGTCTCAACGGTCAGAAATCCGGAATTCGAACTTTGTCAAGTCTGAAGTCTGAAGTTTGAAGTGTGAAGTCTTAAGTCTGAAGGCTGAAGTCGGAAGTCTGAAGTCGGAAGTCAGAAGTCGGAAGACCCTCCTCGGCTTTCGTAGATCTTTACATGTCTTCACGGACCTCTGGCTCCTGAAGGCTGAAGAACGCCTAAATTGGAAAAACCTGTTCCCTTGTTCTTAACAAGACCTTACACCTTACTTATATCGGAAAATATTTCGAGATTTTATGGGTGAATAGACAAGATAACCTCCAAAACACAGCCTGCAAGGCAAGCGTATTTTGCAGCGTGAGCGATGATACTATTTGGGGGACGAATGCTCTTCCGCCATCTTGGACGTTGAAACTAACAGAGAGTTGGGGCGAGTCTCTTTTTTTTGGCATCCAAGATGGCGACCGCGAGTTTTTCTTTAGTAAAACTGTGTGAATAAAATTGTCAGCAAATCTCTTAGTTTTAGTTCTATGTAGGTCTAAACTTCAGTTCTGTCCCCTAGTTTCTTTAAATAGTATGCCAGCCTGCCGCACACTTTTGGTAACAAAATATGAATCTTATTGGATTGGTTGTTAACTGTTTGGAAAAGTTGACTTCGTTACGTTAAAAAGTTGCATGTGATTGGCGCCCATGGAGTTAATACCAGGAAAAATTATGAGAGACTCAGAGCTAACTATTGTTCTTTTTTTGGTGTTGTTTTATCAACTTTATTGGTCTGAGTCTATCTAAATAAATAGTTACAGTAACGAAAAAAGAAGAGCAAACGGTAAGGCGCAAACGGGACCTGAAGTCCCATGCAGGGCACCTCCCAACTATACTTTAGTGCTCACTCTACTTCAACTTGTAGGTAGTTGGGTAACACAAAGTGAAAACTTGGTATTACTATAGGCATTATCTTATGAAACAGATTTGCCGTCGACCAGTCGAGTATTTGTTTACGTTTAACGCCTTTTTTATTTATCGGAGCTCTCCTCTCATTTTTCCCAAAAATCTTAAATGCGAATTGAAGATGGTTTAATTCCAAGTCCCATTATGGCTCTTGTTAATTCCCAAACCTCAGTTAGTCCATTTTGTTTAGAAATCTCCATCTTTGAAACATTTTAAAAGAAACTACCGGAAAGAAAAAAACTTAATTTTGTACATTATATTCATATTCGCTTTTATATATCTGACTGGATTTGCAACAACTTGGCTATAGAAATCTCCCTTATATACCTTCCGACGGAGTCTTGTAGTGGAGTATGGTTTTGTTGTTTATTATTATTATTATTATTATTATTATTTTTTTTTTTTTAGTTACTTTTTATTTATTTAATCGATACCGAATAGGCTGCAGTAGATAGACTTCGATGAGGTTCTCACTCGCTATTAACTCACCACCCACCCCAACCACCCCCCCAAAAAAGTTTCTCATAACTTTACATAATTCTCTCAGTATGTCAGTTTGGAATCAGAGCTCGAATTAGACTGAACTCGGCTCTGGTAGTGGGTTGTCTTAGAGTTTTTTTTGACTGCCTTGAGCAAAGTTTTCCGAAAGGCATCATTAAGCCTTAAACTGTGGTACTGTGGGTCGTGAACACAAGGGTCTCGTCAGTGTTGACAGGTCTCTAAATGCGGATCGTTAACAGTAAAATCGACTGTAGGCACTGTGAAGAATCATAAACATCTAACTGCCTTGTGTGAAGTCCCTAAAGTAATCCAGTGAATAAAAGAATTTGATTCTGATCTCAAGACTTTAAAACTAAATCATTCACAGTGTTGTTCCCACAGAGGAAAAGATTGGTTTATCCTCCCACGGTGACCCATATGGGATGGTTTCGCCGGAAAGAGTTACCTTTTTTAGGTTTCCGGGGTACCAAAAGGGTAGGGATTTCACGAGTTCAAGTGCATGACAGGGTATGGAAATCTGGCATTTGAGAATGGACCTTCAATTAAACTATTTTCAACGCAACACCCTTTCGCTGTTCTTCCATAATATCACTGATTATAAAATAACTAAGATAGTACGCGCCCTCTGATTGGCCGAGAGGAGTGTTTTCATGAGAGTATGTAAACATGGTTGTGGCGTCAAGTTGTTTGGCTTTTCGCGCGTTAATCACGCAAGCACAAATTGAAAAAGTTTTCGAGTTCAAAACTCGACAAGTTTACTTTATTTACCCATTCCTTCGTCGGCTGAAACATGGAAAATGGTTACAAAGAAGGTGAGTCAATTTTTCTGCACTTAAGCTAACATTTAAAGCGAAAAAAATCCGTATTTTGCAAAGCATCTTTTTTAAAACAAGAACTGATTACGCGTGCAAGACTTCGTGGACAAGATTTTGTGACTGGTAAGAATTTCTCTTTTAATCAGTGCCATACAAAGAGTTTTGCGTTTTTTTCTCGGGAAAGTTATTTTATAAAAGCAATAGAAAACCTTTTTCCTGTGTTTGCATGGCCTGACATAAACACTCGAGGCATTGGGAGAATTCTCGACAGTTATGCAAACCCGAGACGAAGTCGAGGGTTTGCATGACTGTCTCGAATTCTCCCAACCCCTATCGTGTTTATATCAGGCTAAGCAAACACGGGAAACGTTTTCTGTTGCTTAATTAGTTAACCTTGGAAAACAGATGCACTGTTCTGAGTGTGTATGTAAATGTGTATCATTTTTTAGCTGGAAAGTACACGAAAGAGGTACCTGCTAGGTTATATGAAAAGGAAATGGGTTGGATGAGAAGCAAAAATTTTGTACAACCCCTCCCCCTGTCCTCCACTCGGCTGGTCTTTGGGAGCGTTGGGAAATCGAAGAACACGTACACAAAGATAACAACCTTACTTCTTCATTTACATCATTTAATCTTATATTCGAGAAATTTTATAATAATAAAAAAATGATATTCTCAAGGCCTAGTGATACTCTTTAACTTATTCACTCATCTAAGCTCCATGGCGGTCAAACGATAACCAAAGCGATATAGATCACTTTTTGAAATTACAGATTGCCTTGAAAAGTTCGCATTTCCCCGTTTTCAAACGTTTCAAACGGTTTTGAAAAATTCTTCACTGCATAACCAGACAGACAGGTATTTATCTTGATCAGTGGAAATGAAAACTTTAAGATTGAGCTGACATTGGCTTGGACTCGTTCTTCACTGTACAACCAGATAGACAGGTATTTATCTTGATTAGCGGAAATGAAAACTTTAGGATTGAGTTGACATGTTTAGGCTCGTTCGACCACGATAATTTTTACAACAACGATAAAATCAATCACTCCGGTTGCTACCAGCTTTCTGTTGACTTAACTGTTAGTATTGAAGGGATTAATCTCATATTAAACTGCTGGTACCCTGTGGTATGTCACATATGAATAAAATATGATTATGAGTTCTAGGGTAAATTACCACTGTTTCTCATACGAGAGAAACCCCGCTCCACCCTTCTACAAAACCTTAGTAGAGAACTATCAGCAGAAAAACTCAAAGGCAACGTTAATAAGCTTAAATACAGTAACTAAATTAAACTATGACACGGCCTATTCTATTTTATTGAGCGATACACATAAGTTGCTTTTGGATTGCTTAAGTTATAAATCGTACGTAGAACTAAGGCGAGTGACAGTGACTAGCTTTTCGTGAGTTCTACTTCCTCGGGTCGGTTTAATTTGCCAGCAGAGTTCAAAAAGCTTTTATCGAAAATTATACTATTTGGCTTTTGTTTTTAAGTAATCTTAGTTTAGATATTTTTCTTTCATACAGGGACCTCACTCAAGACTAATTTTTACGATGGAGGTGTCCTGTTAAAAATGTCCCTGTTATCGTTATTATAAACCGTTGTAAAAAAAAAAGAGAGTTTGAACCAGCCAGAACGCGTGTAGCATTACAGTTATAAACAAAACTTTATAGCCTGTTTTTATTATATACCTAGAACTTCCTTCCAACACCACACGCTTTAACTGGCTACTTCGAGATCTCATAAAGAAAGATCATCATCGCAAGACCCAGACATAGAAGGTAACAGTGTATGCGGGTTACCAACTAAAGATGACCGTCGACCACCTAAAATTCAATGTCTGTCTTGGGACAATCACAGTGTCAGGGCCCATTTAAATGGAGCCCCAATATGATGGTACAGATTCTATGCAACGCGTTAACGAGATTCCTGCCAACGTCTTTTCGGACGATATTGGATGATTTGAAATAACGTTTAAATGATTTTCAACTTTTGATACCTTTCAAAATGGCTCCTTTATCCGTCCGACGATGTCGTAAGATGTTAGATACTTTTCAGGGGGCCATAAATGGCGCACCTTTTGCAAGAAGCGTACAAAAGTTGATGGAAGGCTAACGCATGTTGATATTAAAAAATATATACCAAAAAACTACACTTGAGTTATTTCACGAGTTAAAATTGGTTTAACTGATAAGATAAATCCATACTTAACATTTAATTCATCTAATTGACGAATAAAATTCAATGACTTATATATTCATTTACTCTATAATGAAACGAATTCACGACGCCTTTTTTCAATAAGAAAATTAGAAACAAATTTGTAAGGAGATTAAGATAAGATGATGACGACAACAGAGAAAAAAAAACTCAACTTCTTTTTAATCGTTTTAGAATCGTTCCAATTTATTCAAGCAGTGCCTTCTTCGTTGGTGGGGTTTTGAGGAAAAAAACTTGAAGATATTAAAGAGAAAGCAAAATTAACCGCCACGTCTTTGATTGTTTGCAGACAGCGGCAGACAAATTACCTTAAAAAAACGTAGTTCTAGAAAGGCTTTATTTTTCTGCCGTTCTCTCTTTCGTTGCTATCGCGCCATTTTAATCTCCTTTCTTTAGGCACAAACCATTTGTTAAAAACTAAAATAATACATTTTACTTGGCTGCCACATTCCTGAAAGAAAATAAAGAAAACGTTTACTAAGTAATTTTTAATAGACGAGTAGAGGTGCCATATTAACTTAAAATATTAACTTAAAAACAAGAGGTGAATCCGAGTGGTTTATGAACTGGGGAAATGCCCGTTAACCTATGAGGTTATTGAAGGAAAAAAAATAATTTTTGGTTGCACAGGCTACCAGGTTATTGATTTCGACCATGAGAAACAAAACCTCAAGCGCCGATGTCTACAATAAGTAGTTTTCGTATCTATTGTCTCTAATCATCAAAAATTTTAGTTTTCATTCAAATCTTGAGATCAAGGTTTGTAAATTGAATATTTTAAGCAGGAGAGAATCTACTTTATCTTTAAGTGGTATCCTCACCTTCACTAAGCAAAACTCAATGTCACGTCATCGCCCATCACCACGAACGGGGCCCAGAATCTCGGGGCACTGTAGTCGTTCGTCTCACGTATCTTCGCCGTGGCGTTATTGAGGGCCTGGCTTGCACTTTGCCCATCTACCAGGTTTTCGTAGAACCGCGTCATTAACTGCACGGTGACAGTGTCGTTAATAGGCCACAGTGACCCAATAACACAACGTGCACCGGCTGCTAAAAAGGCGTGTGCGATACCAAGCACGCATTGGTCGTTTGTTCTCATCCCTCTTGCACTGTTGCTGTAGCTCAAGACGACAAGCTTCGCTTGCAATCGTACTCTCAGCACATCTTCTGTCGACAAAAGAAAGGTCTGCAAAAACGGTTTGAATTTTGCAGGATTTGGGGTCAAGAAAATTTCACCGTTTCCTTTACGGCTGTGAGTAGCAAAGTGTACCAAGGATGCAGACTGAAGCCTGCTCAACACTCGATCTTTGGTGGCGTTCTTTCCAGTGAGCGGTTCGACGTTCAGGAGCCTTCCAATGGCGTTAACTTCTTTCTCAGCACCTGCAAGCTGGTTAAAACTTCTGTCTTTGAAGTATAGGTTTTTTACTGATGGGTCACCAACAAGCAGTATACTAGACAGTCCACGGTCCCCTTCTGGATATGCCGGCCGCCTCAAGCTGGTCAGTGATGGAGCCAGTCGAACCCTCAGTGTTTTAGACAAATATCTGGAATGTTGGTCTTCAAGGACAGCATAAGGAATCAAGAGAGATAAACGATCGCCAACAATGACAACCTCCTCTCCCTCTATCAAATGTGAAATCGGAGCAATGACCGCGTCATACAATGCCTTTAGAGCATCTTGGGGGACTTGTTTCCATTTGAGATCTATAGAGTATAACTGTTCGAAGTCTTCGTCTTCTTCAGGCCCATCCATGGAGCGGTCCTCGATAGGTGGCTTTTTAGTGAAAGCAAGCTGCTCGTATGCTCTATCGGTCAGATATAACAGGGTCTGACTAAGCTTCTTTTGTAAAAACAAACATTGCTGGCCCTTCCGGAGTACCCAGAAATTCAGAGATTCGGCGGCTTCTGTGAGATATATTGTAGTAGTTGAAGTGCGGGTAAACAACCTAGAGATTCCTTCGATGTGCTTTTCTTCCGGTAATCGAATTAAATCCAGACAATATCGTCCTGCCATGTGCTTCGTCAGGGCTTGAGTTCGTTCCCTGTCGGCTGTTAACAACGTCTCCATGGTCTTGCCTTGTCGTAGATAAAACCTCCACAGGAATCTATCAGCTTTATTGTATTTAGCCTGAATGTCGTCGTCCCATTCGTCGTCCAGTCGAATAGCATCCTTTATCTTCTCGAACAATTTTGGAGTGGATTTTAAGTACTCCTCTCCCTTGGTGAAATCGCGGGATGAGTAGAAATCAATCCCAAGGTTCATCAATATCAGTTCTTCTAAATGCTTGTTTCCAATCTCTCTTGCAACTCTAAGAGCATTCTTGTGGGCGTCGATTGCCTTTTTGAAATCACCAAGAAGGACATAGGCGACACCAAGGTTGTTATACTCTCTTGCTACGGAATCTCTGTTTCCAATCCCTTTGGCGGCAACGAGAGCTTGCTGATGGAACATGACTGCCTTTCGAAATAGGCCTAGGGCGCGATAGGCGAGACCAAGGTTTTCAAGCGCTCTTCTTTGCACGCGTTTGTCTTCAGTCTCTTTTGCAATTTTAAGAGCTTGCTGATGGAACTCGATCCCTTTTTGGAAATTACCGAGAAAGCGGTACAGACTGCCAAGGTGGTCATACGCACTTCCTTTAGATCCATCCCCGTCACCTGCTTCTTTAGCTTCACTCAATTCCAACTCGGACAGCAAGTTGTTTAAATCCTATCCGACAGGAAAAACAATTGGTACCATTAATACGCAATTGAACGCAGCAAAAGACAATTCGATACGGCTATTCGATGGTTATGGATTTTAGGCTACTACCAGTCAACAGTTTTTTCGAAAAGGGCGTCCATCTTAGCGAGTTTATTGAATGGCAAGCGGGTTTCGTGAACACGGTCGCTGAAGAGAGGTGGTTGTTTACTAGAGGTTCCAACTATACGAACTTAGAATTTACAGGGAATATGTTAGTGGATGAATTGTTGGTTGCTTATGGGAGGTGATCGTATTTGGAGTTTAAACTGTATAAAGGTTTCCTGAATCTTGCCGGGGAGATTTGTAAAGAGCTCTTCGAAAACTCATTAATATTCAGTAGGCACATTGTCTAACTGAATTCACGAATTCAATCAATAATAAAACCTGGATTGAATGGCTGAAACAATGGAATGCTAATTAGGATGAACATTTTATATAGAGTAACAATTTGTATGCATGAACTTTAATGTAAATCGGTCCTGCTATAATTTGCAAATTAAGGAAAGGAAAACAAAGTAAGAAAATATATCCTGAAGACGAACAAAAAAAACAACAACAGCAACAAATAACCGTCGACCGGTCAGAACTTATTCTAGAACGAGGTGCAAAGTATTATTACTGACCATTATGTCGTGTTGCAGTTGAAAGAGTTTAGTTCAGTATCTTGAAAAGAAAATTTCAAAACTGCTCTTACCACAATTATCAAAAACTGAATCATTGGATAATGCAATTCTAGAGTTCTGACTGGCTTAGCCATGAAGGTATATAAGCCATTATAGCATGCTCTCCAAATACGGTAACTGTACGCGTCTGCCCAAAATTGAAAAAAAGCTGGAAATCGGTTGTTGGAAGTCGGGTCGAATTCTCGATACTTTGTGAGCGTTTTGAATAAAACAATTATTCCACTCGTGGTTGTTAGATATGAGATGATTATAGCCAACGAGGCGCGCAGCGCCTCGTCTTATATCCAACGCGCACTGGTGGAATAATTGTTAAATAGCAGGACCAATCTAGGCGGGTAGAGCAAAACACTTAAATTAAATATACTGAAAGGCGACACTCTCCTAGAGTAATTTTCCCTCATGAGCGTTTATTAACCGTGAAAATTTCTGACATCTGGATAGCCTTATCATGTAGGCAAGAAGACGCTTAAAACTGTGTACTTTACAGCTGCACGATGTATTCGAAAACTTTGTTTGATCATAACATTTTTATATTTGGCTGCTTTTTCCCTGCATTTTTCAATGAACAATAAATTGTTTGGCAATCCTATTTAAATGAATACTCTGAGGACGTTTTTGAAGCTATTCAAAACACGCACAGCACGTGTTTTATCCCTTGTTATAGCGAAATTCGTTGTATCGCGCTGTGGGTTTAGCAATATTTTGGGTTTTCCTGTTCTATCAGTCATCTTAGCGGACCTCTTAGGAAACACCTATATACTTGCACGAGTTCAAAAGATCATGGTTTGTGATTCGTGATTGGTGGATTTCGATCCGTTTTGTTTGTTTCGTGTTTCAAGGTTCGTTGCTTTGTGATCGTCCTGTTTAGGGCAATAATCGACTAGTTAAGTTTGCTTTGCAGATTTTTATGATCTTTCTCATTCTTGTCACTTGAAAGAATAAAGCAACGTCCGCCTCCTTCCTTCGACAAACAATCCACATCACCATCGCGATTTCCTTCGCTATTCTTGAGCAGTCAAGAGTCATTCTCAGCCAAACTGGGCGAGCGCGTTACATTGTGATTTGCATTAACCCCGCCTTCACTAAATGATTGACGGAACAGAAAAACCCAAAATCCCTTCGAAGTCTGCAAAACGCGCAACGCGATACAACGCTGTAAATATTCAGGCACTCGAATTTTTATGGTGATAAAACACTGCTGTTCGTGTTATAACTAACATTACTTAATTTCGAATTAACATAATGCATTGAATATTTATTACGTTAACTAATAAGTGGGTTCAACTTATGAATAACCAGCCTGCATGGTTACCAGAGCCCGAGGTTTCTAAAATTCCCTGACCAACTGAATTAACATTTTTAGAAAATTATTGTTGAAAACGGAGGAAACCCACCTCTCACAGTCATCCTTTAAACCAAATTAATTTATGCTTTAAGCAAGTCACAAACAGTTTATATGAATTGAGAATTCCTTAGTATAAAGTGGCAAACAGGATTGATTTTCTCAAAAACTAACTATCAGCTTATTGTTCAATTTTTCCGAAAAATATTCTACCAATGTAACAAAATTCATGTCCGTAACATGAAACAAAGAATTTTTAACGTGAGAAAACAATAACAGTGAGGGAAAGGAATTACGTAGTTTTAAAACTCCACTCTTTCTGACTTCTTATAAAGACTTAAATTTTCCCTGACTTGAAGCGCAATTTCCTGACTTTTCCCTGACCTTGAAGAATTTTTTCCCCGACCATTTTCTGACCAGTGGCAACCATGCTAGAGGTTTTCGATTGTTTAAAGAAAAAAAAAAGAGCTGAATACCTCGTTGCCTGTGGCTGTAGTTCCTGGCACGTTGTTTTCCCCTTCTGCGAATTCTGCCACCAATTTACCAAGTTCTAGCAACTTTGCGTTCTCCTTGTCAATCTTTTGAAACTGTTAAGGTGTAAATTTAGTTTGAAATTGTAATTAAGACGTTTTTCGTCTGGCAGGGGTATTTTGCTGAACGCCAAATGACTCTGAAGTATAGTGATTAAGGTAAGGAATCTGGGTGAATCAAGTTTCAGATCAATTTTCCTAGTATAATGACCCTAAATGGAACCTGAGTCACTCAGTTTCGTAACCCTGATCATTAAACTCAGAGTCATTTGGCTTTCGGAGTCCAGCAAAATACCCCTGCCACTTTTCATGGTGGTTCTTTATGATAGGGTTTGTCTTTTATTAGTCTCAAGATACGTCGATCTGTTATTTGATCGGTTTTAACCTCCTTAAGTTTGTCTTCTTCAGGGCCTGGTGCCGACCAGTGGCCGGTTGCAGTTGCGTTCAAATAAAGAACTTTACTGGGCTGAAAAACTGAGGTCTGCTGTTACGTTTTCATTGCAACGCCATAAAAAAAAAATCGTTGAACAGGCAATTTCCAGAATCTGGGAAATGAAAGAAGGTAAATATACAAAGATCCTCGCCGAAATTCTGTCCGGTAAAATTTTTCATACGTGAAATATCCGGAGAAATGTTTTACCTAAATTTAATAAGGTTTTTTTGGAGTCGCCATGTTGGTGCCACTAAGAGGGTCACCAACAAGGCGGCCGAAAACCGACAGAAACATCAGTTACCGAGTTTTGCTACGAAAGAGTGAATTCAATTAAGTGAAAGTTTGTAAAACTTCATGAAACTAAAACTTAGGAGGATTGTCTTGGTGATCTTATGTGAAAACCGAGAACTAGAAAAAAGCTTTGTATGGGTGGGCACTAATATGTCGACCAAAAACCAACAGAAACATCTGTCACTGAGTTTTACGTGAATTCATCTCTCGAGGAACTCAATAACATTGTAGTAATACTTTTTCTGGTACAATGACTTGAATAAGCGTGAAAATTCAGGCATATTCTATCAAAAAACGAGGAAAACTTTCGAAGAGAAAATTTGAACGAATATTAGTTTTGAGAGGCTCTAATACTTCACAAAAACAGAAACTCGGAGGGATTGATAGTTTCTTTAGTTTAAAGTTTGATGACTTCACATGAAAACCAGCAGCGACGGAGTCGACAAACCAAACAACCTACCACTATTTCGTATGTATCTCTACTTGTAACTTCACAAATTGTCATTACAATAACAATTGCCAAACTTAAAGACCGTGTAACTAACAAAGAATAAAAAGTTGTTAAACGAATCCGAAGCGTCTAACGCCAAACAATGATTGTTGAATAGTGATGACAGGGGAAAATGTTAACACGACACAGAACAAAAACTTAACTGGGGTAATATAAGCAAAATACTAACACTTGTCTACTGAATATCGAGAGATAAGTACAAATTCAAAGATTAAAATCTTAAATTATTTCTTACTAAGCGTTTATAGAAAAGATATAGAGGTACGTTATCAAATAATTGAAGGAAAAATTCACTGAAAGCTTCTCATCACTATAGTTTCATCTGTGTTAAAGGAATTCTTGTGAGTCATGATTTTATTGTGAAGTGTGTTCAAGAAAGAGTGGGGCAATGTCTACGCACTTTAGTTGTGCAACCTAAAACAAAAGAGTTATGCCCATAGTAAATAAATAAAACGAATTATCTTGGAACCACACAGATGAAACACAAAAGGATACTTCTATTCCTGCATTGCACCACGCAATCGCTTGTTCAAACTGGCATAACTTAGCAGAGGCACTCGCTCCTGAAATTGTGTTAACATAAATTCAACTTAATAAAATTGTAAAAAAGCCCTGACTTCCGTATATAATTCACTGAGACTCAAGAGAAGAATTCAGGTAGAACTTGATAGTTGATTCAAACGTCGAAGGAAATTCGTTCGGGTAAAATCAGAAGATCCAAGATAAAAAAACATGACCACTGATGATGGCTGATGGCGAATACATTACAAGAATTATCCATGAATTATAAAGAAGTCAAGCACGCCTTTTGAAACAAAACTCCTCATTTATCCTACACAACTCCAACCCGACAGAGTATATCTAGTGCTATTTATTGTAAAATGAGTTTGGTGCGACATAAGTACGACGTTTGGTCCGGGCCTTACAAGATACAAGATTATTTCTTTGCATTCATACGATGTAATTGCTTCTTTTTCTCATTCGTTAAGGATTTACTTTACCTTTGCTGTTCCTAAATTAGCGTTGAACACTTGCGGTCTAAAATGAGGTTATGAAACCTTTTAAGTCCCCTTTCCCCCTAACAATATTCTCCGTCAAAGCTCTTGAAATATGTATTCTTTCCGCTTTGAGTCTACTTGTCATTGGCCTTATTTTTGATGTACTTTTTTGATAAATAATGGTCTATTTTATTCTCGTAAGTGATTTTCGTTCTCGGTTTTGCTTAGCTGGCTTATTCGAAAATAGTCTCCTAAAAGTTTGGATAAGCTTCACAAACACTTTCGTCTGTTCTTTTGAAACAAGAATATAACTTTTAATTTTTTCTATCTTCTATCCAATTAAATGCCGTAGTTTTCGGTTTCACTGGTTTTCATTGCGTTTTTGTTTTCCGGTTTTCAACACAAGACCCAATATTCCCCTCATCGCTAGGGCATAAATTACCTGCCAATATTGCTGACAGTGACAATGGTCGTTTGTCAATGGCCATCTTTGCATCGTTCAGTGCGTCGATGAAATTTCCTGTGAAAAAATCAAGGATGCCAAAAGTCAGCCATAACTTAAACCAACGAGATAGGTAAGAAAAGGCCATTGCAAATACAAATTGGCAAAGCAGGCAACCAAGACAAAAGTGATCAAAGAGTCAGTAAATACCAACGAAACTCACTAAAACAACCTTTTGGCGACTGTGTCATGGCAGTATAGTTTTACCAATTACTCTCCATGAAACTGAACGATTGTAAAAAAATACATTTCTTCTATAAGTTACGAAAAACCTTGTTTCGCCAGCATAAATCTAAAGGCCTGGCCTGGACATATTACACTCAATTTCAGCCTAACATTTTTCAGAAGTAACACCCCGTGACTTATTGTGTATTTCCTGTGTTATTTATCCCCTCAGCTTTTAGCAGTTAGTTATCTTTCACATGATTTGTTGGTCTATTCCTGAATCTTGAATTTGGGTCCTATATTGCGTGACAGAGTAATTTCCATCTTATTTCTCCAATAGAATTGCTGCACAATCAAACGTAATTATCATCAGAATAAAGAAAATGATCACGAGGTCCTGATGGTAAAGTTCTCCTCATTAGTACTCGATCAAATGAACGAGGAACAGAATGAAGAATGTACATACTGATTCAAGGTTTCGACGTTGGAGAAACAAGTCACTGAGCGCATCAAAAGGAATCTTATGGAGTATATGATCAATCAGATAAAAGATTAGGGCACGCGAGAAAGCCATAAAAACACAAGCTAATTATTACGCTGCCTGTGGCAAAGACCGATCTAAAAATGAGTGGCCTCTTCTATGCAGCAAAAAGGGTAGGTCATTTTAAAAAATTCTTACAAACAGAGTTATAGCTATACGATTTTCATGTATTCACAACTTCAAACAGAGTTATACCGAAAACAATATTCTGGCGTGAAGGTAATAGTCCTACATTTAATTTGACTTTTGAGGGGAGGGGGTGGTCATTTCAGGTAGAAACAAGAAAAAATGGACAGCATCAGTTCCACCAATGTGAACATAAATATAAAAAAACAAGTTACCCTTTTGAAAAGGGAAAATATAGGTATCATTTAAACTGGGAGATTTCCACAAATGCACTTCTTCCCAAAAAATATAACATAACAGTGCCCGAAAATTAATTCAACTTTTGGTGTTTTGAAATACTGTTATATAGCAGTTTCTTGAAACTCGTAAAGCAAATTAACTTTATCTTTGTTTGATATTTCATTTAAAGCTCTTTTAACTATCCTGTTCGACGGAGCAGCAGCCCAATCTATCCCAATTATTGGGATCTTGTTAACGTTAGTGCGTACGGCTTGAGTTTGTCACATTTAATTGGCTCTTTCTGAGTAACACAACGACATTCCAAAAATATTTCTGGTGTTCACAGTTTAATGACCTTCACAGTAAAGAAGGATGATTTTGTAAAGAACACAACACTCGAAGATGAAAAGCAACACTCTTTTGGTAAAATAACAAAAGCCTTACCTAGATTAAAGTTTGCAGCTGCTCGGTTGGTGTACAGTTGAGCCTGGAGGCCGGCATCTCTGCATCTCTCCTTAATTCCCTCAGTATAAAAGTGGATGGCATTTTTGTAATCTTTGTTACTAAATGCTTCATTACCTTTCTTACTGTGGGACTCTGCGGCGGCTAAAAATTAACCAAATCGAAAATAATTAGAACTCTTACATATTCATTCAGGGTCTTAATAGGCCATTTTACAGTTGTCTCAATGATCTGGCTATTTAATAGGAACGAGGCTGGAGGGAATCTTGTATTATTACCAACGTTCTTGTTTTTCACATGTAAATCATGATCACAGGCTTGTTAGCAAGAGAATAACACGATTTGCCCATGAAGAACAGGACCAACACTGAGGGTTAAATGAGAAAATGAGCGCAAATCCACCATTCGTTTCAGTGTAGTACTTGCTAAAGGACAAAACCTTAGCAATTCAATAATCGCGTTATTGTTCTGTTTTACTTCATTGTCTATATCACTTTGGCATAGTACCTCCAACATTCTCAAAAACTAGAATTTTACAGATCTTTTAAAAGGATCATACCGCTCCTAATTACCTAGACTTAACGAGAGGAACTAATGATAGAACCTGGTAGATACATTCCCTACTAGCGTTAATGGGTATTGCCCTGTTTGTGTATGTAAGCCCAGTTAATTAGTTTACTTTCTTTTTGGTCGTTTTAGATACTCTTTGCCCGATTAGGATAAGTTTACACTTGAATCAAGACTCTGATTGCAGCTGTTACCCAGTTACCCATAACGGACTGATGAACTCATATAATTGCTTTATCAATAAACAATTCATGAAATATATTTTAGTTTACTTTGATTTTCCAAACGAATTGTTACAGTATAAAGTGTCTTAATTGTCCTGTAATAAAGTATTAGTTTTTTTTTCTCTTAAAATCGCTTTGGCAATACTGTATGCACTTGTATGGTCATGCAAATAATTAACGATTATTGGACGAGATTTTGACCAAAATATCGTGTTTTGTCTGTGGCGAGCAGATCAATTATTTGCTGAAGCCGCGATAACCGAGTGCAATAATTGTTTTATCATTCGATCACCGAGTTTGTTTTTTTAATGAATATCCTAGGGAAGCGAAGCGATCTGCCATTTTTCACGCAAGAGCAATCGCAAGAAGGAGAAAAGCACGGTTTCCTTTACGCATGAGCAGAATATCATTTGCAGCCAAACACTGTTGGACGGCATTGCACATGAGCAGACCATTATTTGTAGGCAGTTATTAGTAGGTCACGTGGTGGGCTCTCGGCCAATGAAAAGAAAGAAAAATTTGCTTCAAATGATAAAGCTTGTTGTTGTTGTTACTACTTCAGCATATTCTACTTCAATTGTAAATATCCTTACCTTTCAAAGCCTTATCTTCTTCGCTCTCAGTTTTTACATTGGTTCCAATCTGGGGAAGAAGTATGGTTGATATGTGTTAATTACTTCTATCCTCATGCAGCAGTCAAGCTAGAGTAAACTGCGATTCAGGTTATTACAGTAGAGCTTGTATACACGCGTAATATTAAGATATGATCCTAATTTTTGTCATCTAATTAAAAAGGTGCTTAATATCCGTTATTTCCTTTTTATAATTAAAAGAAGAGTGAAGTCTGAATTACCAGGAAACATACGGTCAATATAAGGTTCAATTCTACTCTATAAAGGTAGACAACAATCAAGATATTAACAATCAGTGGTTTATAATTCTAATGCACTTTAGAGTTTATAGCTGCAACTTTTAATCCTAGACTCAACGCTTCTTGGAATAATGAACAATATACAGAATAGTTTTTAGACTGCGGGCAGTTTCAACATTGGCGGCCTGTCATAGCAGCCCGTTAAGTCTTACCTTTGACTAAATATTGTTAAACAATACAACTTTTCCTATCATGTTGTAACTATTACCTTGTGAACCACCGCAATGGAAGAACAAGACGTCATGATTAATTCGCCTATGTAGAAACCGAAATACCGCGTAAATTAATTTTGTTACCAACAAAGATATTCGCACTATGTTCAATGATTATAAATAGTTTGTTGATGACCCACTTCACAAAGAAAACGTTTGTAACGAGGGGTGGGTAATTCTTGTCGTGCACCCTCCCCCACTGCAAAATATAAGTTCATGAAGATACAATATGTTGATGATACGACATTATGGTATGTAATGTCAAGAAATTGAGGCTGGGATGGAGAGCGTTTAGGACAATGTTTTAAAGATATTAAAGAGTAGAAGCAGTGGGCGCTTCGATCTTCGATTTCAAGAGCTTCATTTTCCACATTACAGAGGTACAATAATTCGCTAGCATACAAACCTAACTGAAGAAGAGCTTTAGTACATTTCACCAATCAACTTCAAAGGTAAAAGGAACTAGCATTCAATATAGTCTTAACGAAACATCAGCCATCGAGGACTGCAAAATTTCCGCATGGCTAAAACGCAAATAAGCTATACATCCTTTGCAGAATGTCAATTTGAAAGAATACACCTGATGTAAATATTAATGTAAAAAAAATGAAACTCGGCAACCAAACCAACTTAAAACGGTAAAATGAAATGGATACCCAAATTAGAAGCACAGTTTCAATAAGGCTTTTATAGTTCTTCATTTCCACAACCCAGCTTTTAATTTACTTGATAGTCGCAGTTACAATGAGCATAGCCGCTCGAAGGACTTTCTTTCTCAGATCAAATGTGTTTGGTTGTTGTTTTTTCTCTTTTTTTCTGAAATTCATTCCGAGGTATCCTTTTTGGCAAACCGCTTTGAATGTTTCTGTTTTTTATTCCATTCTTATCCCTGGTTCTCTCCTTTAACATAATTTTAAGGCAGTTTTTCGTCTTATTTTCTTGTCGTTGTTGACGCGAAATTGGACGGATAAATGTTTCGGATATATTGAAGACAATTTTCCATCGATAGAATAATTTTACAACCAAGATGGAATCACCCGTTTAGATTACGCTTACACGGTGCCGAACGAAATGCTAACCGCTCGAAAGAAAAAAAGACTAGAAGATGTTGTTCAGTAGATCAACCTGTACGAAACTTATCCTGTTTACAAGAAATGTCTCGCTGGACATGAGAAAAACGATGACTGAATAAGCAATCTAGACAGAATAGATAGTTAAGCCTACCTGATTTCTTGAAAATCTCTTATTCGTCTACTTTAGACCTGTTTCCCTGTGCCACACCTTGATGTGATGATTTGCAAGGGGTGTTTACCAAATATATATAGCGTGTGGATAATCACGTGGTCATAGGCACATGACGCAAACTGAAAGACATTTTATTAAGCGTTACCGGGACACTGGCTATTTTGAACAGCCTCAAGTCCCACAAAGTAGAAAGCAAAACAAAACAACAACAACAGCAAACTGAAAGCCGGATTTGTAGTTTCCTGTGGACATATTTTTACAACATAGATCATTCTTTATGTTAGACAATGACACATCCTTGATGAAAGACAGCGAAATATGATATTGTCTAGAAAACGCCTAATGGCTGATTGGGTGAATTTATTTATTTATTTATTTACTTTTTAGTTTATCTTTCACTTTTCTGCAAAACCGAATTGTCTTCGCAAGAATAAATTTCAAAAGATAATTTGACCTTCTGGTCGGTCTTTCACTTTTCAGTAAACCGGATTGTACAACAGAAAAACATTTCACTTTCACATAATTTGATTTTTTAGTTCGTATTTCATTTTTTAACAAAACTGATCTTTCTTTGCAAAATGAAATTTCTCTTCAGAATCAGTAGGCTTTTTACGTCCGTCTTTTACTTTTCAATGAAACCGCATTGTTTTTGCCAAAAATTCATATTCCGATTCAGATCCATTGTTTTTATTACCTTGCGCTACTAACAAATTTATAAATAGATATTACAATAGGTGTTTGGTTACACATACACAATCCCGTAGTGGATCACATTTCGCATTTCTGCCAGAAAAAGGACATATGTTTGCGGATTTTTCGTAAAATCGTTCCCTTGACACCAGCTAAAAATACCCCTGAAAATTTTCTTTTCACTTTCCTCGCAGTAACATAAAATCATTGATCTTTGCCGAAATAGCGCGAAAGAAATCGGTCAATGAACAATTTTCTTTTCGGTTTCACGTTGGTGTCAAATGGAGCATGCTCACTGGGTTTCTTTAATGTCTTGGGCGGTTTCTCTGTTCTCTTTGACGTATCCATGAATATTTTCCAAGGTAGTTTATCTTAGAAAGGTCTGGTCTTAGGTTCCACACCAAATTAATTTCCTGTGGCAAAAGGGTCTTAAACCACGGTAAAAGTGTTCCAAATAACAAAGAAAGTAAATTTTTGACCAGTGACCGAAGCAGCTTAGCATTTCGAGTTGGTCACTGCCACGTGCAATTAACCGATGAGCACACTACATAAAAATTACCCGTCATAAATGCCGCATAAATATAACAATAGCGCTTTCTACTAATGACGTCACAATATTCTGTTTCCTGCTGTGACTCAGACATTAAACCTGACCAGTGTAAGAGTTTGGTATGGGAAAGTCAGGTTCGGCAACAAATTTTCGTCATCTTTGAAGATGTTTATCGTTAAAGGAAACAAAATCCATCTTGGTTTCGATAATAAATATCCCGAAAATAATCAACGCGTGCCAAGAACGCGTTAAACCTTTAAAAAAACTGTACAGATGAGTGGTTTTATTTCCCATGCGGCGTCTTAATGCTGTGGGTAAAATTATGTTAAAATGTGTGGAGAGCAGGGCTTCATAGCTGTGCGTGAAACGGTGCATTTGGTTAATTTACAGGCAAAGGTTGCTCAATTTTTTTTTCGAGTGCTTATGTTACGCTACTTGGTACTACAGGATATAAAGTACTAAAGTGTCCGTCCTGGATTCATATGGTCTACCTGCCGCACAACAACAGAAGACACAGAACAAAGTTATACAATTTCTCGTTTGTGCTAATGTTGGTGTGCTTTTCACCTTAGATACTATTCTGTCACAGGCTTGCGAGAAGAACATCCAAACTCGATTTTCTCTTTAGCAATTTCGGTTTTAGAGTATTACACAGCCAATAATGTGTATGTCATGTTTCAGTGCATAGCGGTGCTTTCTGCCTAAGACACAGAGCTAGGGATCCGATTTCAGTAGCCTTTTCTGATCGAGTCGCTTTGTTTTCTGATTTTAGCCATTTATTTGAGTTACTGGACCAGGTTTTGCTCCCAATAGCAGTAGTGCCTTTTATATATTGGAATTACGTTCAAAAAACGTTTTAAAAACGCTCACTGCGAATTTTATGAACAATTTTCATGTCGGAAACGTATCCTTCCCATACAAAGCCTTGGTGTAGAATGCAAAGTTTGTCTGAGTCACGCGGGGGGTCTAAGGTAGCAAAACCTATTTTCAGTAACAGGAGAAAGCGCTATTACCTTTATTGCTTCACACGAAATCAAAAGCAAATTCATAGTCAACAGAACAAAAAACTCGGCACTAGCCGCTTCCCACGTGGAAGTGATGATTGATTGCGTAAAGCACTCGCTCAATCCGCAAGATAAGGCACTTGCCAAGGCCTTTGTTTTCGACGAAAACGAAAAAACTACCAGTTATTCTTCCGGCTAATCCAAAGGAAATGCAATACCTAGATTGTTCTTTGGGTCATCCAGTGGTCTAGTTTTTCCCAGTTCTGCCTCTGGGTGAACAATGGGCAATTTTGGCGAACCACCCGCATAGGTTCCTCTGGTTCCTATGAGCCATCCTGGCGTTTGTGGTGTAGCTGGTGATCAAAAACACATTGATCCCCGTTCTGCCTCTGTATATGATGTAGTTAATTATTTGGCATAAAAATTTACAGAGGGAAAAGACTTAAGCACTATTAACGCTTGTGGACGATTTCTGTCACTAACCTTTGACCTAGATGGTATCAATTTTTAGAGTTGGCAAGGTTAATATATAGATTTAACCAAACCTAAAAAACGAACCTTCCGTCTGTATATTGATAACAAGTATGTGTAATAAAATGGTGACGGGTGAAATTAGGGAACAATTTCACGCGCGTTTTGTCCAAAAATTTAATACGCTCACTATAGTGGGTTTTTGACTTATTTATCGTATCGAGAGCTTCACGCACTGGAACGTTCAGAGCATAAACTTTGGCTAAAATTTACAATTTTCTAAATTTGTGTACAAAATACCTGTTCAAAAACCTTCTCGATGTATTCTTTTCGTGTGTCTAGGTTGTTAAAGCATTTTTAAATGCCCGGAAATTTTTATTCATAACATTTTTTACGCCATCTTGGCATTGAGTCAAATTACAAATTAACGCTGAAAAGGAGGGTTAGATGATATAAGGAAAAGGAAAATATCATACCAACAGACCTAAAGTTAATCAATAATTCTCCACTTGAAAGTTCTATGTGGTAAAAAATATATTCAAGCTGATCACGGTCGTAGGCTTGAAGGAGGAATTATTGCACAGGTTATGTCGCCGACCCAGCCCACTTCCTCTACTGTCTGTACGCGCGGACGGTAGTACGCTGACGTCATAACTATTTTTTTCGCTTTTAGTTTCCAACTTGTATAGCAATGGGGCTCCGCCATAAATTACCGGTGTGAAATAATTTAAGATTGCTGCATGCATAATAAATTGATGAGCTTCATAGAAATCTTTTTCTTCTTTTCATAGAAACACTTTAAATCGTGACGAGAGGATTTATTGTTGTTTAGTTATTTTGCTTTCGCTGATAAAAATATGAAAAGCCAATGTAGAAATCCTTTATTCATTAGTCTTAACTTCTTTAAGCCGTAAACAACCTGTTGATTTATTGAGCGTAAACTTATTTGTCAAGTCATAACTTTATCTAGTCTTCAAGCTGTAATCAACCTGTAAGAAGCCGTTTTCCAGCTGTGTAGCTTGTGGAAGTAATAATGTTTCAAAACAAGCTTAGGTTTCCACCAATTGTCTTTTAGAAATGATTGTTGTGCTCTGTAATTTGACTCGTTGAGTTGTGATGTAATCTGTATCGCCTCTCTAGCCTAGGCTTAAATACGAATCATTTGAAGGAGCTTCTTCGCTTACATCCAGGTCCATCTAGTCTTGGTTACGTTTTGGTTGGTTATGTTTTGACTGTACACGCAATATGGTCTTGGATTAAACTTCTACATTGGAGCCAAGTTCCATTGTAATCATTGTCTCAAGGGTATTCAGCAGGTGTAAGAGATTCCGTGCCTTCCCGCAGCCAGCGAGTGTCCCCAGGAAAAGGCCTTTCCAAGAGTAGTGTTTTCCCGATCCGTCCGTTCTTTATTTGTGAAGGCAAAAGCCTGTTTTCACAAAATATCCTGTGCGCTATTAAGAAACACAATAATCCCGACTCACAAAAGAAGCTGTCGTGTTTTATGACGCGTTATTTGTGTCTAAAGTTGCAATTTTTACCGCTAAAATCTCAGGGCCATCAATAAATACAGAGTTCTGTCGCTTAAAATCTCAGGGCTATTGCTAATTAATCGCGTGTCAAAAATATAATGTTGGGGCTATCGCTTAAAGACCAGTCGCTATCGCTTAAAATCACAGAGCAATTGCTTAAGTCCATTGCTATCGCTAAGCGTCTTTGGGCTAAGCTAGATCGCGCAAAGATTTTAGAAATTGAATTCATTTCAATACAAGCTAGAGGCGGGCTTATATCCCGGGGGCTTATAATCCGACGTTTTTTTTGTTTACAGGTAGATGGGCTCATAACTGCGTGGCTCCCAATGAAAATTGAAGACAATTGTACGATCTTTAAGTTCTGAATAACTCTAATCATAAAAGAAAATATACTCTCGCCAATAGCATACGATGCTATGAAAAGGACAAAAAGAAGGCTTTCTGGAGCAAAACGGTCAGAAGCTCGTTAGACAAGATAGGGCTAGGACAACTTTGGATAAAAGCACACTATATGGATTTGGAAATTGTAGACACAATAAGGCAAAGGTTTAAGGACATCGAATTACAAAACTGGATAAGTGAAATGAATTAGAAGACGGCTGGCCAGACTTAAAAAATTAAAGAAAGGATATGTCGAATTCGCAAGGTAGAAATGGAGGGCGAATATCACATTTTAACTGTATGCTCCGCTTACCATGCTGAGACAGCCTTACTACGTATCACTTATGACTTCTTGCAAGTCATTGATAAACATGAAGATACCATCCTTGACTTGTCTGCGGCGTTTGACACAATCTATCATCAAGTGTTATTGAATAGGTTACACCAGAGATTTGGCTCTTAAATGGCTTGCTTCGTATCTAGTGGACCGGAAACAATCAGTCCACATAAGATCTGCTGTCTCAGTGGATAGTAAGCTGCGTTTTGGCGTTCCACGAGGGTCAGTCTTAGGACCTGTCCTTTTTCCATGTATGTTGCTAACTTGGAGGGTATACCCCATCTCTTCCATAAATATTGGTGCTAATACTATCAAATTGGAATCTGCAGTATGCGATCTTGGTGTCGTAATATTGTCGTATACCTAGTATTAAAAACATTACAAATTACTTAGATCAACCCACTGCAGAAAATCTTGTCCACACCTTTGTAACAAGTAAAATTGAAAATTGCTGTATTTGGATTCTTGAAAAAGCAGCTAGATAAATTGCAACATACTCTAAATGCCGCCGCTAGAATTACTGCAAAGGCTCCAAAATTTCAGCATATTTCTCGGGTGCTGCGTAAACTGCACTGGCTCCCTGTTACCAAAAGGATTGAATTTAAGATTATAACCATAACCTACAAGGCACTGAATGGAACGGCCCCGTCCTACGTTTGTGATCTACTGCAGGCTCACCACACCAACAGAAATCTTCGTTCTGTAGCCAGGGGTCCTTGCCAGTAGACATGAAAAATGCACAAACTTTGTTTCTCTTTAAAAGAAAGCTCAAAACATTTTCATTCAGTTAATTTCAATTTACTTTGCATATTTCTTATGTTTTATTTCTTACATTTCTAAAGCGCGCTGAGATTATGTATCTGCGCTCTATAAGAATTTTACTATCATTACCAGGAGAACAGAAACGCTCTATTCAATTACTTGAAAATTTAGTATCTAATTAGATTGAACAGATTGTCATCAAATGAAATATTTTTTTAGCCTAGCAATTTCAAGCCGGTTCTTATATTTGGGTTACAGTTAAATTATGATAAGTACTTTAACCAGAGGTGTAACTTTGAGATTGTAAATTTAAGTTTTACAAGAACATATTGTACACAATTCGATACAAATTCTGTAATCAGTTTTATTAGGGTTATAATAATACAGTTTTGAAAATAAGGTATATTTAAGGACCTAACCTAACTTTATTTATTTTTCTGGTAATCAACAATCTATTATCTCCTTCATAAATATTAAAAACTTAATTGAGAACCTACTCAGCCTAAAATGCTAATAAGTACCCCAAAATACGAGAGAACTTGTTTACTGTATTTTATTGATTAGATTTCTAATTCTTGTAGTCACGTTTTAGTTATAGATAGATAGTGATTGATAGATAGATAGGTAGATAGATAGATAGATAGATTTAAAAATTGTTCTTTGAAATCGAGGCAAAATATTTACCGAAAATTTACCAAAATATTCCCAAAGCCACTATTCACCGAGATAAAAAGGAATTTTGTTTTAGTATATACACACGAAGTGATCTCAACAAAATCAGAGAGGAAACCATTAAAAAGTACGATTTGATTGACAGATCAAATTACGCGTAAGTTTAAAAATAGATCTTTAAAGAATTTTCAAACACGGCAATTCACAAGTTTATCATTTCGCAAACAACAACGCAATGGCTTAAATGGAACCGCTAAAAGTTTGAACTGTTTCCTTACCAGAGAAGAAAAGTAGAGCTTTGTTGTTTTCTGTTGACTCGCCAAGTTTATAGCCAAAAGGGTTTGTTGTGTAGTTCTTCGCTTGAAGTGCTGACAAAAATGGCGGCTCGGTTGCTTGCTTCCTGTTTACTTGAAAAGTAGAATTTCTGCAAACATTTCCTTTTGAATTTGTCATAAATTAACTTCGATTTTTGAGCCAAAATTTTCTTGTTAGAAAACGCTGAGTTTTTCACGAAACGGCTTCTTCTACGCGAATACACGGGAGTTGTAAACAATCCATCGAGCACAAAACTCAGCTACAGTAATTGAAAGACGCCGTATTGAATTCTTCCAAGTCTTTTCTTGCCTTAAGAAAAGTCAGCCCTAGGGTTTTGTCGACTTTTAAAAGATCTTTCTCTAAAAAAATGGGAAAAACACCGAGCTCACACATTATCCACTCGCTAGGAGGTGAATATTGTTGAATAGTCCGAGATACCGAACCAATCAGATTGCTTAAATCATCAAGATCACTTAGTGTGTATATACTAAAGATAGATAGATACACGTAGATAGATAGATAGATAGACAGACAGACAGACAGACAGACAGAGAGACAGACAGACAGACAGATAGATAGATAGATAGATAGATAGATAGATAGATAGATAGATAGATAGATAGATAGATAGATAGATAGATAGAGAGAGAGATAGATAGAGAGAGAGAGATAGATAGATATAGAGAATACTTCATGGAAACTGCTGGCGTACGGTATTTACGCACGAATTGTTCACGTATCAGAAATCGAACGAGTGAGCGCAGCGAACGAGTGAGATTTCTGGTACAAAAACAACGAGTGCGTAAATACCGTGCAAAGCACTTTCCATGTGGTATTATGTTTATTATCTACATACTGAGACATTCATCATTTTGGCGGCCTTTTTATTTTAAATCTTTCAAAAATGCTAAAATTTGCCGCTACACACTTACCGCAAAATGACAACGAAAACGAAGTATCAGCTTTTTAGTAAAAACGTTTGTTAAAAACATAAATGACGGTGAGGATATGAGGTTATCCAAGAACTCTAAGTAATCTTAACTGTTTGTTCTCAATGCACAATTAAAAATGAGTAAATTTAAGTAAAATGAACGGTTTCAATATAAGCTCAAGCTTAAATGAAAGGCAAAGTAGATCCGACAAAAAGCACAACAAAAGCTTACGTCTCGTTTTGTTTATCCCTTTCCGCTGTTGTTTCGCCGGCTCTCTACCGTTTTCTTTATCGACAGTGAAACAAACGAAACTATTCCACTCCATTTCCGAAATGTTTTTCACTTTTTTTTAGCGAGAAAAACTCTTTGAGTAAAACTTTTCTCGTTAAATGTGTGCGAAGCAACGCTGCAAGCTGCAACAAAAGGCGGGAATTTTGACGTGAAACTCACACACCTCTGTGGCTTCTGATTGGACGTGTCTTTTTTCTCACACGTGAAAAAACATCGTTCGCGATTCTGATTGGACGTATTATTTTTTTCACGCGTGAAAACCATCGTTTGCTCCTCTGATTGGCTAGAACTAATTTGCGTACGAAATTTTACGACATAGCTTTTTGGTGAGTATTTCTCAGTATGTATATAATAAAGATAGATACTTAAATGAGGGTTTCAGTTGATATCCACAGATAATATACGCATGGCCCTCAGCAAAAAAATAAAACGTCAAAAAAATTGAAATTTAATATATATCCTAAAAAGTCCTATTTACAAAGAATGCTTACAATTATTATGTTCATGTCAGGTACGTTTTAAGTTTCAGCGAAAATGTACTAGTCGAGTGTGCTTCTTTGTAATGTGTTGGGAGTTCATTCCAGCTTCTAGCTGGTGAAAACTTGAAAGCAGTTTCGGCAATTCTAGTCCTATCTTTTGAGAGTATCGATTTGCCCACTTTAGAAACTACCATAACATACCATAGTGCTCTTTGTTCGTCACCCCAAAATTTGCATAAGCACTTTTTTCAGTTTCTCTTGCGGCCATTTTAACTCTCAAGAGAAACTGAAGACAATGCGTGTGCAAAATTTTGGGGTGACAAACAAAGAGCATTATGGTATGTTAGGATAGGATAAGTGCTTTATTATCAACAGGGCGCCTACAGACACATGTGTTTACAACGATAACAAAGATTTTCGTGCAATAATTACGGAGGTGTACATTTGTAAAATTTATACAACTATTAAACAAGGTTATATTTAACGCGTCTGTCTCTTTCGCGAGACATTCATAGATAGATAGATGGATAGATGGATAGATGGATAGAAGCGATCATATACGTATTTAGCCACAATTTTTTGCGTTTTCTCTCCTTGCTTCATACTTATCAACGTTGCAAAGGCAGAGCTTTTGGTATTTTCTGGAGTAATCAATTATGCTTTGCGTTTCTCGCACTCACATTATGAATGTCATTAGACATTGTTAACATAGATCTTATGTAATATGGACCAAGATTGTTGAGGGCCTTAAATCTAAGGTATTCCGCATGTGGTGATATCACTTACACCAAATGCTTGCAAAATCTTTGGAGCAGAAGTCCACTGAAAGAAAGTCCCTTTAAATTCAACTCTCAAATGGTTTGCGCTTGATTGCCCCGAGACATAAGAGCCATGATTGACATGTTTTCCCAGCTGCTAATTTGAAATTCAAGCCGATCTCCACTTTTCAAAAATCATTGATAATTAAGAAAGTATTGTTTAGTTGTGTAAAGACAACGAAATTGTCCAAAAGCTTGCCGTCTAGAGTTGAGTGTTTTATCCCTTGAGAATTTGGATTATAAGCGTCTCCTCTAACAAATGAGTAAGTGCGTTAGTTCTAGTAGATGTTAAGTGATTAATCTTCCCATTTGTTTGTCCTGAAACACAAATAAATTTATATTGCAGAATATTGTATACCAAATAATTTGGCAACGAAACACTGTATAGTTACAAAAGGCAAATGACGTCAAGGATCAATCGAAAACATTTATTAGGCATAATGTTTTACTGGCGGGACGCAGTTTTCTTGAAAATGTGTTTTCTAATTTCGCCTTCAGCTAAAAAAATCATTACTAATCACATTCACTGATTTTTTCAAATATAATTACCGAAAGATGTGCTGTACATAGCAGCAAGTTTTGGCGGCAGTCGTTTCACTTAATTCAAAATGCAAGGTCTACATAAGCTTTGATTTTTCATTTCATTACCTCCCTCCAGCTTTCACAGGATATATATCACAGTTTTGAGGGAAAGATCATGCTTTTCGCTATCCAAGGATGCGATTTTAACGGGACTTGTTCCAATGTTTAACTGCACTCTCTCTAAAAAGTTTGACTCGTCATTTTATTTATTGAATAATGGCGATGAGGACCAAATTAAGGCTATTTCCACACCATACTGAGAAGCTTTTTGCGACGACACAAAAAGTATCCAGTTAAGTATGAACACCCACTAGTCCGATATGTGACTCTCCACTTTAGAGGTTGGCGTGCCGAAATCACCTTTCTTTTGTGTGAACTAAACCCTATCTGGTGCGGTTTTCGTGCCAGCGCAAAAGCTCTGATATTTTTCAAAACATAGCTAACGATTAGAATTAACCTATTTCAAAACTACACTATAAACGCACGAAGGAGTGTGCCTTCAAATGAAATCAAGCACGTAAATTTCAGTCAGATTACATAGAGACTAGCTAGTTTTCCTTGGTTGTAAGGAAAGGAACGGAGGACAAACTATAAAACGGAAAACGGTGGAGGAACAAAGAAAAAACTTTCAGCAAGGGCGTCAGCGGAAACAGCTTCTGCACTGGACAATTAAAGTTCTATTCAAAACGGTAAAGGGTTGACTTTAGGTTATAGCACATATTTACGCGCCCGGCAATTGTCTCCTTATACCTTCTCGGGGGATCGTAACCACTCTGTTATCCACCATTCAGGGAGCTCTGCATGTTTTTTCAGCAGTGTGACTGGCTTTGGTTGAGAGCAGGAACAACGGAAAATGCCAAGAAAGATGGTCTCCAGTCACGGCAAATTAGTAGGCATTCTATGTCTTTTGTCACTAGCCACTTTATTTTCTGTGTACCTATTCCATATGGATTTGACGCATCTCTGTTGGATGAATCCCACTAAAGTAAGGTAAACAAAACATAAGACAATGTTCTTTTCAACTTTCCACTTTGTTTCGCTTTTTACGAGTGCCACGCGGCTTGCACACATAATAGGCAAAACACTACTTCCATGATTTTCTTCTGCCTTTAGTTTTGTGGTAGAGAGTAGAATTCATTAAAGAATATTGATCTGAAGGATTGTTTTTCTTTCCGGCGCGGTTATTGTCCTATAAAATTTTAAAACACGGCTTCAGGCTCGTCTTTACTTCCTAAAAAAACTTCAGGACAGAGATTCTACTTTCATTGACAGATTTAGCAAGTTCTAACATTACCCGCGATTCGTCGAAACGGTGTTTCATTGTTGGAGATAATTTAAGGACTGCATCTAGAGTTCAGGAAAAGGAGAAAAAAAAGAATAAAATAAAATTGTTTAGGTGTTTTCACTTCCTCTATAAAACGGAGGTTGGACGTCGTGGTAGTGTAATGACGTCATCTTGGGGACATTTCCCAAGAGTGTGCACATGCAGAGTTGATGTTTTGTTTGTAAGTAGTGAAAATAGCCCACGTTCATGATATTAAAGTTCTAACATGAATCCTAGGCCTTGGGGTCCAATTTGCGAACTTTTCAGAACTCTACTGTCTCCCAATTCCCAGAAGAGACTCGTAGAAGGCACAAGTGTAATAACTGGACCCAAGTGTAATAAAGGTCCCTTCTGTAAAAACATTTGGACCCAAGCGTAATAAAAGTCCCATCCGTAATAACATTTTGAACCCAAGCGTAATAAAGGTCTTATCTGTAATAACATTTGGACTCAAGTGTAATAAAGACCGTTTTTGTAAAAGTTACCTTTATACTCAAATCGGTAATATACTCACAACGAATTATGTTCGATAAGAGGTAAAAAGTGTAAAATCACGTGACCATGGGGAGACCAACCCCTGCCATTAAATTTTATCTTTCGCGGCTTTCACGTCACTGTCAAACTGAATTTTACACCTAGTAGTTTGGCCAGAAAAGTATTGGCTAAACGGCACTGACCATTGAAAAATAAAACCATTGCAACTTAGAATTATTAACCAAAGAAAATTTGTGCTCAGTACTGCTTTACTGCACTCTTACGAGAGTGATTTTTGTTGTTATAATGTTAAAATTCTTATGTTATCTTTATTCGTTCGATCATCGATTTAAGGAAATTCTGGCAATTTTTTTTTAAGCCATATAATTTCTATTTAGCGACGGCATATGCTTTCTAACTAAGGTGTAAGAAACCAAGGTCAAATTAAAGGTAGTCCTTTTCAGTACAAGTACTGACGGTCATGAAATCCTATCAACAAAATTCAGTCGTGAGTGAAATACTGAAAATGATAAGAAGACAGAGGGGAATACAGATTCCACTGGGTTGAAAACTCTTTAGCCTGAAATTCCATATAGGCGAACCCGAATGACATATTTATTTGTTCTGGAGCTATGACTTTTTTAAAAAGCACGTTTCATAGCCAGTTGTAAATTTGCGAAAACTTAAAACTGAGCGCCATTGCTAGATTCTGTGGTATTTTTTTCCCGTTCCGTTTGGTCACATGACCCGTGGTGTTAAGTTAATCATGTATAGACTGTTGTGGACATGTCTCTTATTATCTCAGCTAGGACCAAAGGTCATAACAGATGAGACTTACACTTACACTTGGGTCCAAATTTTATTACAGATAGGACCTTCATTACGCTTGGGCTCGAAACGTTATTACAGATAAGACCTTTATTACACTTGGGCCCAAATGTTATTACAGATGGGACCTTTATTACACTTGTGTCTTCTACAGACTTGAGCAAAAAGAAGACCAAATATAGAAAAATGACCAGAAAGCCTCGGATACATGTTAGAATTTTAATATATCGAACATGGGCTATTAGACTGAGACCCCGTTAAAACTAATACGAACATTTTTGAAACCGCAAATTTCTACTGTGACTCGTATGGCCAGGGCCTTAAACAACTCTGGAGAGCAATTTAAAAAAGATGCGGTTTCAGTGAGCAGATTCACTGGTTTTGTGTGGACGAAATGCCGATTTGTTTAAAAAAAAATATGCGGCTTCAAAAATATCCCGACTCGTTTTGCGCCATACGCCCGAAAACGTAAAAACGGTGAAAATACGATAGGGTCCCTCACAGAGTGTGCACTGTGTAATCTGACATCAACGTATTAGAAAATATCTTTTTACCCATTTACATGGATGTTGTCAAAATCTTTATGTTTGAGAACCTGCTTTTTTGGGTTTCCCTAAACGCGATCCATGTCTCGACGGAACCCTCAAACAGAAAAACCTCTTTTTTTTCAAAAATATCCCCGGGTACGTGTGGAAGCTCGGCCTGTCAGAGTGAGGTACAATTGAATTGGGAGAGTAATTAGATCCATTTGAAAATACCAGCTTGATTACATATGGATGGTAAGACTTAAAGTCCTATTACAATCAATTAATTAATAATTGATTAATGAAATGGAGAGCATCTTCGTACTAGAATATCTGTTGTTCGTCTGTTTCTTATCAATAATTTCTACAGGCATAAGAATGACCTCCATTTAACGTCAAGATGTCTTCCTTCTGATCACATCATGTTCCTTAAGACGCACAAAACTGGTTCCAGCACTGTTGCCAACATTCTCTTTCGCTACGGAGACAGGAAGAATCTTACATTTGTCCTTGGGGCAAGTGATCTTAACTGGCCACAAAGATTTACGACATTTAACACCCTTCCATTTCACAGACAGCCCAACATTTTATGCAGCCATACAAGATTTAACAAGAAACCGTTGAACTGGCTATTTCCTCCAGATACTAGCAAGTACGTCACAATTCTTAGAAATCCGGTGGATAATTTTGAATCTACCTTCAACTATTACGAACTGGGAAAAAAGTTTGGCCTAGGAAATGATCCCGTCGTTTCACTGGAAAAATTCTTACGAAGACCGTATTTTTACACTTCTGGTAAATTCAAATTTGTCGTCAAAAGTTTATCGGTAAGAAACCCAATGATGTTTGATTTAGGTTTAAGCTTGAGATATTTTCAAAACTTTACAGCTATTAACAATTATATTAACTTTTTAAACAGCGAGTTTGATTTGGTTATGATTATGGATTACTTTGACGAATCATTAGTATTGTTGAAGCGGCTCTTGTGTTGGGAAATAGATGATATTTTGAACGTCAAGGTCAACGAACGACTAGACAAGGAAAAAGCTACTTATCTAAGTAACAGAATTCAGGAGAACATAAAACGGTGGAATAAGGCCGACGTTTTGTTATTCAATTATTTCAATGCAACATTTTGGAGAAAAGTAGGAATGGAAGGTTTAGGGTTTTACGAAGACCTGTCTGCTTTCCGTCAAAGGATATTGAAGCTTGAAAATATGTGTTTTACGAATTATGGAACTAAAATGCAGAGGGTTTGGGGAAAAAAATTTGTGAAGGGTTATTCCAGCAGGAATAATTTGAATTCAAGTTTAAAATATTTTTGCGATAACCTGATTAAACCGGAAAACAGTTACCTCGATGAGTTGCGTAAAAAGCGAGATAGAGAATTGGCGTCAGAGGTTGAGAAACAGACCAGAATTGATGACTCAATTCATTTTGACAATGCAAAAGATTTGCAGTATGTACCCGTGTAAACTATACATGGTAATTAGTTGAGATGGGCCCAGCATAGCCTGCGTAGAAAGCGTTTCCAATCGAGTCATTGCGCGAAAGTTAGAGCGGGAGCAAAAAAAAAATAGGTGGAAGGGGGTGGGGAGAAGAGGAAACGCTTGCCGGCAAACCCCACGATTCTGGAAAACGCCCCTTGATATTTCACGGTTCGGTTCATTTGTAAATTGACAGCTCGTCAAAATAGAAGTACCGGTATAATACCAAAATTAAACGAGGCTTACCTGTAAGGTGAAGTTTGATTTGGGTTCTGTGAGTCATTGGTCGGGAGCGAAGGAGTCATGTGACAAAGCGCACGAGCCCGGGAAGATCAGTCTTTAACAGATGTGAGAACTTACACCCAAGAATGGGTGGGTGAATAACACATGGGTGGGCACATGACTCCTTCGCTCCCGACCAATGACTCACAGAACCCAAATCAAACTTCACCTTACAGGTAAGCCTCGTTTAATTTTGGTATTCTGTTTCGTCATTGGTCATTGGTCGCTACGGAGTCACGTGAGATTTTAAAGCAGTGTGAGTGCGAACTCAAATAAACAGCAATGATTTATATCAACATGAATCTGCTTTAATAATATGCTCTCTTAGCCATCAAAACATACAACCGTAAGAAACTATCTTAGTTGTCCCCACATACAGCTTTAAGGAGTTCAGCCCCAAAATTCTCTCGAGGGGCCACTGGTTTGTCATAAAACTTTGTAAATGTGGACTCCTGGGACCACCCAGCACTTTTCATAATTGTGGCAATAGAAATGTTGTTCCCCTTTGCTGCAGAAGTAGATGCTGATCTGGTGCTGTGTGCACTGTACTTTGAAGTGTCAATTCCAGCATCAACCAATGTAGTCTTAATCCACCGGCTTACTGTATCAGGGGAAACAGCTTTGTGAGGCTTAGTGTAACTAATAAAAAGCTGCTTCACATCACCCCGAAGAATATCTGTACGCTTCTGATATTGCTGAAGATGCTTTACAATACAAAGACTAACATCTGGTGCATAGGCCTGAAACGCAATACAAGCTAAATGTTTACCACGTCTCGAAGTTTTTAACAATGAGTTAATGGAAAACACACACTTATCAGCACTTATTTGCATACAATCAATTGATAATGTGTGCAGAGTCTGGCGACGCTGTCCTGAAAGCAATGCCATCAACATAACCACTTTCAAAGTCAAGTTCTTCAGACTAAGTTTCTCAGGTGGGCCTAGTTTAGCTAGGTAGGCTAATACCACCGTCACATCCCAAGTTTCTTGATACCTTGGTAGAGAGGGTCTGCATTCGAAGATTCCCTTGATGAAACGACAGACTAAGGGATGCTGTCCAAAAGTGTAATGCTCTGATGTAAAACAAACAGTAGATAAAGCACACCGGGCTGTATTGAGAGCACTATATCCAATCCCTGTTTGGTAGAGTTCTGCCAGGAAATTAATCCCATGTTCTATAGTGGCTGAAAAGGGATTAATCTGCCTTTGACTACAGTACTGTTCCCATTTAGCGATGAATGGTTTATATTGTTGTTTAGTGCCCTTTCTCCAGGACTGCAGGATGAGTGAGGTAGCTGATTCCGAAAGGCCTCTGCCTTCAAGTGATTTCCGGACAAGTGGCAGATCAGCAGGGTGAGTTTCTGGTGTAGTGGATGCACCAATTCTGGCTGTTGAGGTAGAAATAAGGTGTGTTTCTTTTTGGGAAGCACAAGGGGTTTCTGAACCAGCAGTCTCATTACCGATGGCCACCATGGCTGAGTCGGCCAGCATGGCACAACCAACAGTCCTGTGGCCTCCTCTGCTTGGACTTTCTGTAACACTTTTGGGATGATACTAAAAGGAGGAAAAGCATAAAAAATGTAAGGTTTCCAAGAGATTGAAAAGGCATTAATAGCAATTGCTTCAGGATCAGGTTGGTAGGCGACAAATGGCCTTAACTGGTAATTAAGCCGAGAGGCAAATAGGTCAATCTGAGGCTCAACATGAAGTTTCCTAACAGCCTCGTGGAAAATTCCTCTGTCTAAGGTCCATTCAGTTTCTTTCCTAGATTTCCTGGACTCTTCATCAGCTAGAGTATTCTCTTTACCCGGGATATGACTTGTGGTTAACCACATGTTATTGTCAAGGCACCATTCCCAGAGCGTACGGGTTAAATCATTTCGCTTTTTGGAATGGCTTGTGCCCATTTTACCTAAATCTGACACAGCAGTCATGTTATCAATTCGCACAAGGACATGCTTCCCTGATAGTTCTTTATGAAATGCTTTGAGAGAAAACAACACTGCAAGCATTTCAAGATAATTAATGTGATTAGAAGCTTCTTCAGGGGTCCAATGCCCCCCAATCTTGACATTATTGAGTACTCCTCCCCAGCCTCCTTTACTTGCATCTGTGTATAAAGTGATCTCTGGCTGAGGAAGGCTTATAGGGTTATGCAGTGACCTTGCTGAGTTTAGCCACCACTGCAAATCACTGCGAGACAACTCAGATAGTTGCATAAATGCATCAAAGTTACCCTTGTTTAAGCGCAAGGCCTCTGTTTTGTCCATGTCCAGTGACCTAAAATGCAAGGGTCCCAGCTGTGCTGCCGGAAAATTTGATATGAGCAACCCAAGAGTGGATGCCACCTCTCTTATTGTAGGGTGTGGACACTGCAACAGGCCTTGACAGGTATGAATTATCTTCTCGATCTTCTCAGAAGTTGGATAGACTGTCATTGTAATTGAGTCTATAATAAAGCCCATAAAGGTGATTCACTGTTGCGGAACAAAGGATGATTTTTCAGGGTGTACAGTAAACCCAAGGGAATCAAATAAGTTGACAGTATCCCAAAAATTTCTTTCACAGTCATCATAGTCGTCACCCTGGAGATATGAGTCATCAATATGACTTGCTGAAAGGTGACCCAGCTGTCTTAAATGTGAATAAACTGGCTTTAATAATTTAGTAAACTTCCTGGGGCAAAATGCCAATCCATTTGGAAAGCAAACATACTTATACAGTTTTCCTCGCCACTGAAACTTCAGGTATTTTTGGTCTGCAGTGGCGATAGGTACAGAATAATAAGCATCCTTTAAGTCTATTGATGCCATAAAGCACCCAGGTTTAACCATATGTAAAACAGTATTAAGTGAGTCCATTTTAAAATGGTGATATTGCACATGCGTGTTTAGGCACTTGAGATTTAAAATAACTCTGAAGGAGCCATCCTTTTTGGCCCTAGTGAAAATAGGAGAGATATATTCCCCTTCTTCGTGACTACTTGGGGTAAGAACACCTTTAGCAAGTAGTTTATCTATTTCGGTATCAATGACATACTCTTCATCCAAATCAAGGATTTTCTTCTCTTTGGGAACAACTCTTTGATAAGGAGTCCTAGTAAATTCAATTGGCTGGCCTAATATCATTTGCAATATCTCAGGGTCTGAGGTTAAGGCCTGCCACTGATTATAATATTCTCTCAGCCCCCCTGCTTTAAAGCAGTGAACTTTGTGCTCAAGATACTGCAACATATTTACCTTATCTGTAGGAATATCAGATCGTTTCACTGGCTGGACTTCTTCGCGGTTTCCCGTGGTTTGTAGAAATTGTTGTGTGGCCGGTAAGACCGGCCCCTCTTCCCTAAAAAAGGCTTTCCACTAGAGTGAGAAGATTTGCCCTTCCAGCCCTCGCTGTGGTTTCGATAAGATGACTTGGCAGTGGTCGTATGACCAATTTTGTTGGTTGCTTTGATGTTGTTAAGCTGAGAGTGCAACTCATCGCCAGATAACAAGCCCGTGATGGGTACTTGAGAGCCACACAACGCGGAATATTCGGCATTTAAGTTTGGTTTGATAGCGTCGCGTAGACGGTAAGACAGCTCAATGTTTACATGGCCTAACAATGCCAGAGCGTCAGCGTTATATGTGACTAATTTCCCCAATTTCTCAGTGAGAGCCAACGCTGAAGTCTTCTCAGGATCTGCACGGATGGCCAGCAGTGTGTCAGTCGCTTTAGCGACAGCACTACCGACTTTGACAAGTACTTTCTGCATGTTTGCAAGACGTAAATCCGCGCTCTTGGTCCCGTGCTTCAGCTTATTCTATATCTCGGGGTTGACCTTTGGCACAGTTAATTTCTCACAATTATCGGGTCGATTATATTTCGCCAATTTTTCTTTTAATTTGGCTTCCTCCAACTTAGAGCCCCATCGCCTATTGACGATATCCGCCAATTTCTGAGCGACTTTCGGGTCAGTTTGCTCGTCCGACTCAAAGTCTTGAGCAATTTCATTGAGCAATGCGTCCTCTGTGACAGAGCTGCCCGGTTTTGGCGGGTCGCCGTTGGGCGGGAAATTGAGTGCCTCGGAATCTGACTGTTCAGGGTCTGAATCTCCGCTATCGCTCATTGTACTAGGTGCAGGAGGTTGTCTGCTCCTTTTCGGTGGTGTAGCATGGTCTGCTGGTGCGTCAGCTAAACGTTTCATTGCGTTTTCCATTGACAGCATGGTGGAACTCATTTGGGTCAAGGCCGACAATACGTTAGCCAGCACTTTGTCTGTGCCCTGGTGCGAGCGATTCGCTGACTCATTTTCTTCAGAAAGTAAATTATCTTCTTCTGCCGGTGAAAGGGGGTCCCTTTCACTGATATTTTCGGCAGCCATACGGCGATTTTCTCGGTGTTCGCTCAACACTGAGCGAGCAAAACAACAAACGTCCGACCTTCCCGAAGGATCGCACACAACTGATCTTCCCGGGCTCGTGCGCTTTCTCACGTGACTCCGTAGCGACCAATGACCAATGACGAAACAGAACGAAAAGATTACCCCTGGATTACCAGATTTGTAAAATTACTTTGTTCTCTAATAAAACACGTTTCAGGCAATTGCAAAAACTGTAATAAAAAAAGGCTTACGACAAAAGAAGGTTGAAACTCTGAGCGACTGCTGCGGAATTTCTTGTTTTTTATTGTGTGGCTTTATCTCGTCTGAAACCTTGTCCAAATGTCAAAAATGATTTGACTGATTTGTCCGGAACAATTACTCCACCGGCCATAAGTTTTGCAGAGCGGCTGCTCTTCAGCCCGTGTCGAGAAGTTCTCTACAATACATGCCGCTAGATTTCCAATAAACAAAAAGAATCTTTTCATTTCAAAAGGCTGACAAATCGCTTGCCCATGGCGGCTTTAGCTAGTGTCGAGTACCGATGTTCTAATTTACGTTGATGTTATCTCCAACAAACAGTCCATTTTTCCAGTCTGATCCGCACTCCGTCATTACGTGAATTTTGAAATTGGCCTTCCCTACTCGATCTCCAATTATACCCTGAATACTCTGATCTCATAAACCTTCGCCCAAATACGATTAAAATAAATATCAGTCCAAAGCATTTTGTAATCTGCGACCACGAATCTGATGAGACCAGATCTGTGACGCACGTAAACAAAGCACATACCTGGTTTGATTGATGTTTTGAGTGCTAAGTAATCAACACTACCAGCACTGCACAGATCAGAAGCTGCGTTCGTTAACGAACACAGTTTTTCAAAATCGTGGGGTTTGCGGGCAAGCGTTTCCTTCTTTCCCCTCCCTCTCCCCCGTCATTCCTTTTTTTTTTTACTCTAGTCCCGAAGTTCTCGACGAACTCACGCGGAAACGTTTGCTACGCAGGCTAGGCCGAGCACAACAGTTTTAAGGCCGATTTATATTGAGAAAAGTTGTCCTGCCTAGCAGGGTATTCGCCTACCCTATTTTCGCTGGGCGAGCCAGCTTGTCATGCATTTCCTTCATGAGAAACACAAAGCTGTTGGCTCGCCTTAAAAGGCCGGGTCACCCTTTTGTGATCATAAGTTCACCCTCTTGTCGAGCCAACTTTTGTCCATAGAAACCCTTTTACTCGCCCATCCGGGTTAACTCGGTTAAGGCCAGAGCATGCGTGGGCGCTGTTTAGGCACTCAGAGCATGCGTGGGCGCTGTTGACTCGGGCAAAGTGGTCAACATTTTTCTCATATAAACGCTCGCTTAAGTTGACTTGGCTGGGAGGGGAGGGTGACCCTTCACCCAAGTCAGGTTTTCTTAATATAACGGGGCCTTGAGGTGATGTTACACGGGACGATTCGCAACGACGATTCTTAGCGCAACACACAGTTGCAATGCTGGAACAGCGTTGTAACTATCGAAACAATGTCGCAACAATGTTGCAACGCTGTGTTGCGCAAAAAATCGTCGTTGCGAATGGTCTCGTGTAACATCACTTTTAATGAAAAACGATGATTGTTCCATCACTCCTTTATCAAGGTTGTCTCCGCTAATGGGAATCCATAATCTTAGCAGACCCTGATGCAAATGACCCAATCAAATGACAATGAACGATTTGCTCTAATTCCGCAGTTGCTTTTACTTTAAATAACCTTAAAACAAGGGAAATATTGTAGAGCACATCTCACTCTAGGATGAAATGTTATCGAATACGTAATAAAATACGCTTTTTTAAAAAAATTAATGCTTGCTAATTTTGGTCGACATTCTCTCTAAGAACAGCTCAGAGAAGAGCTGATTATCCATAATAAAGAGCTGACTACCAAAGTAAAGAAAGCAAGTTGGTGGTGCAGTATGTGATGATCATCCCCTGAACTCAAATAACAACAGCCAGTAGAGAAGATGAACTACCCAATTTTGGGTAATTTAAGATAGGGTTTTTCAGGGTTTATAAAAACCAGGTTTGAGCAAAAACTAGCCTCCTCCGAACACAACCCCGGCTTCACTGACCGTGAGGAGTCTGAGGACGAGAACGCTAGAAAAATGTCGGGAAGTTGCCTGCCAAAAATTGAAGAGTGTGGACCGCGGCCTTCAACTTTGTGGATCGGTTACTGGACCCGCGGTCCCCTGGGGTTTTTGTCAGACAAATCCAGCTTCTGAGTGTCAGATTTCAGGTGTAGTTTCAGGTGACTTTTCATGACCATTAGAGAGTTTTAGATCCGAGTTTACCGCGAACCTCAAGACCTCAAGACAAGTCTTTCGCGTCACGTTTGAGGTTTACGACGAGCGTTTTCAACGTGGGGAGGTAGGTATGTACCTGAAAGCATTTAGCGTATAATTCTCGTTTCATCCCACGTAATGATACACAAACCTTGTGGAGCAAGTCTTTATCCATTAACAGAGGCACAAATTCGGGCGAAATGCTAAATTTTACAAATCCTATTGGATCTTGAAAACAAGTGCCATTCATGGCTGCTGATTCAAAATGGCGGCCGTGATTTAATCCACCGCCAATCTAAATCGAATTATGTTTGAACGTTGAACCGCAAACGGGTACCTGCAAACCGCGGTTAGAGGTTCGCGGTAAACTCGGATCTAAAACTCTTTGCTGTTGTAAACAAACCCCGAAAGTTCGGACATCCGTTCTCTGCCACATACTGTACTTGTGCGAACTACGAGTCGTTATTTCAAGTTCGCGTTAATTTATAAATTTTATTTTCCTTTTGCTGTTTTAAACTCGAATAGTTTGAGGTTCAAAAATCTCTAAGCAGAAGAACAAGAGCAACGTTAAGGCCAAGAGCAGGGCAGAACTGCAGGAAAGAGGAGGGCTTGTAGCGGAAATTCCCGCCTCAGCAGCTGAAATGGTTTTAACATCGGAACTAAACTTTGAAAGACAAAAACCGGTGAAGTAGGCAAATTTCATAATACATACATTATGTACATTTCAAAATTCATGTTCACCCGCTATTAATTTCCGATCCTTAGTTTTGCTATAAAGACCGTCCCATGGGATGTCTGATATTATATTCTCAACTGTACATTACGGCAAACAGGGACTCGACACTTTTGATGACGGTTATGTTGATAACTTACTAACTGCTAAGTTGAATCAAGAGGCTGTTCACGTATCTGTGGCAAAAAAGTGCAGGCTTCTGTGAACATGTAGTGGCTTTGTATTTAATACTGTAGAAAGAAACGGACGCAGTGTACTTCAGGCCAGATAAGCATAAGCGTATAGTTAAGTGTATAAAGGGCAGTCGAGACGAAAATGTAAGCACATTGTGTGTTTACATCATCAGTTTCATTTTTTCCAAGTTAAGATCCACCGGGCAAAACCATTCTTTCAACTGTAGAGGAGACACGCGTATGTTGAAACTCCATGTTCCGGCGAATATTTAATTTTTCTTGCAGTTTTACCATACTCGTGGTGGTTAAAGTCACTCCTGATCTTCTGCTTTGACATTTTGAACCCTAAACTATTCGATTTTCAAACAGCGAAAGGGAAGGAAAATATATTAGTTAACGAAAACTTCAAATAGCGACTCGTCGCTGGTACAAGTACAGTATGTGAAAGAGAACGGATGTCCGAACTTTCGGGGTTTGTTCACAACAAGGTCATCAAAAGTCACGTGAAACTACACGTGGAATCTGTCGCTCAGAAGGTGAATTATTAGGGAGTTTAAGATACGGCGACTTCGTTTAAACATGGTCCTGCGCATGATCAAAACCGCGTGACTGTTCATTCTCCCGCGTAGTCCTGCGGCTACGATGAGTTGTTGAACTGTTTCGCATAGTTGGGACTACGGAGAACATTTTGCTCGGTTTTTTTCCGTCTCGGTAATTCAAGAATCTCGTCTTTTCGTAAAAACGTTTTCAATTCACTTACTTTAAGTGAGAGGAAAGCGAAATATGTAAGTTGTGTCTAATTTCTGCTCAGATTTACGCTTTTAATCCACCGTTGTGACTACAGTTTTATCTACCTAAGCTCATATTTAAATAAGCATAGCTGTTTATACGCAGAATTCAGACTGACGGCCGAGGAGAAGAGAAATCATGCAGGTAATTTACTCTCTCTTCGCACTTGAAAAGTTTCAATGTTTGTTCGAACTGATTAGTGTGTCTTTCTACTTGTGTTACCTTTGTTTATGCGAGTTTTTGTATCACATTTGCTGAATGAAAACGATGTAAACATCTTCGAGACAATCGAAACTCGGCATTTCAATACTTCAAACTACATCAGATCAGTAGTCGGAGAAGTCCATCTTCTAAATCTACTAAATGAGCTGTTACTATTTCTGCCTATTTCTTTAATATTTGACATAAGTATTCACGGGCGAAAAAAGTAAAACCTGTGTAACCAAAACTTTGGTTACCAATTTCACCCGACGTAATTGCTTTCTTCAAGTATGGAAGAATTTGTTCATTGTTCTAAAGATAAGATCACAATGCAAAACTGACTTGCATTTTTATTGTGAACGGTGATGAAACAAGAAAATCTTTGCGTGTTGTTTCCCTCTCCGCCTCTTCTCTCGTAGTCTACTGTCTGTCGTGCAATCTTAACGTTCTATATTTGCACGACTCAACCCAGTGCTACAAAGTACAACGCTCGTCCAGCCGTAGTTCGTAGTCTCCGTATCTTAAACTCCCTATTACTAGTCCAGTCCCAAGGAGAATTGGAAGGTCTTCCCGTGAGTCTTTGCGAAGCAGGTTTTTGTCATGTTCACCATTTTGGGGGAATCAAATTCGGCGAGTTGAAATTTTTCGTGATTTTGATGTCGTTTTCCTTCACTTTGTACGCCGGGATGGAGTAACGTACGAGATTTTTATTGCAGTGGTATCGTTCTCTCTGCGTATTTTTTTTATAGAGATATAACGCTCGGAAGATGTTTAAAAAATCTATTTCATTACAAGCACTTCTGTCATTTATTTAACGCGCCATATTTTACTGCGAAACACACTCCACAAAACGACAAAAAAATCGTTTTCATACTGGGAGTTTTCGATGGAAACGTCACCAGATTAAAGATGAATAATTCTTGCTTGAAAATAATGCAAAGGTCTCCAAAGGTCGCCTAGCCATCGAAAATCATACATAATGTATCCCAAAGAAATGCTGCGCTTATCATTTACTCGCTTACAGATCGCCCTTTATCACTTGTGACTAGCATAATGAAAGCCATATATTAAAACACTTATTGATTTATATTTCCTATGGGGGACCTCGGGTAGGTGAGGTATCCCGCTTGTCCATATAATCTCTCATTTTCATTTCATCACCTTTACATGATAGTTGGGGTGTCCCGCCACATGTTACTTCACCTACCTTGGGTCCCCCACGTCCATGTAAATAGGCCCTTAATATGAAAAAAATGTCATGGATAATTCCTTCCCGGGTACCTAGAAAACTGTGTTGTACAATTATAAAATAGTGACAGATTTGAAAGGCCGTGTAATAACTGGAAAAACTGGACCTTTTACAGAGATTATAAAATGTGAATAATTTGTAGTTCTGTAGACTTTTAAGAAAGGCCAAAATCTTCCACTGTTTTTCACAGGGAAAACAAAATGTCTGTAAATCACTTTTCAAGACATTTCATGTAGGTTTTTTAAATATTTATATCGAGAATGGTTATTAAAAGTCTGATAATTTTGCCTGCAGGATCAAGTAAGAAAACTGAGATCAGTCATCCTTGGCGCGAAATCTGGCAAGCCGCCTCTTTATTTTCAAGATGTCGAAAAGGCGATGTCAAAAGTTGTAGCGAAATCAGATTAGGAATAAACTTTAGGGCGCTTGCTGAAAATGCGGGACTGTGTATAGTTCTTAGAGACATTATACGACCAATACCTCTTGAACAATTTGCGCAAGTAAGAAACAGGTAGAGTATTTAAGATTCAAAATTCGACTAACCAAAAGGTTAAAAACCAAGAAACGAATAAATACGAAAAAAAATCGAACGATACGTTTTTCTGTGGCTTGCTGTTTTTTGTTTTTGTATCCCTCTCGCGATGACAACGCTCGAACGTAATCGCCGGTGTGAAGTTTTCACTAATGTACAGCCAATCTTACCCCTTAACAGATCGATCCGAGAAGGTAGATAGCAGCGCAAAAATATATTTCCTTGGAGAAGCAAAAAAAGGAAAAGACACCAAACATTAAAGTTTCCCCTTGCCCTGGTAGTAACTAGTAGTTACTGGAAGTTGTCGGTAGTAACTAGTAGCTGGTGGCAGTTACAGGTAGTTATTGGTAGTTACTAGTAGTTCGTGGTAGTTGTCGGTAGTCACTAGTAACTACCTAAAACTACAAGTAACTGCCACCAACTACTAATAGGGACTTTAAGAACCGACAACGCGGTGGTCTGGAAAACGCGACGACCGAGAGTGGGGGTGGGGCGAGCACCGCGTACTAAGCGTGGCAAATATGTAGTTAAGATCAAGAACGCGATCATTTAGACTAATAGTCATCGTCTGGAAAACAGTAAAACGCTTTTCACCTTTCACTACAAGAATGACTCAAAACTCATTTAAGACTTTACAGGAAGCTTTGCTCCTTAGTCTGGAAGAAAAGCTAATAGATGACGAAGAATTTGCCGTGCTGTATGAAGAATTCACTCCACAAAACCTTTAGTCCATGGGCCAGGCCATCTCAGATGTACCAGTAAGAGGGACCAGCTAGGAGTCATACAAATTTGAAGCTTAGTTGGGGGTGATTGCAAAAAGTTATGATAGCAAATCGGAAAGAGTAGCTGTCTTGTATATTTTAGGAGCTAAAAAATCAAAAAAATTCGCTTATGCATGAAAACGAGGTTTGTTTTTAAAAATGACATTTAAAATGTTCAGATAGACCAAAAATAAGTTTTTACACTGACATTTATAACATGACAACACATGGATCGCTTTGTCAGCCAGCTTTCAATTTGCCTCCTTAAGAGGGCAAAAAAAGAAAGACAAATAGTTCCCTTAAAGTTTGCAAAGTATTATGGGGAAATTCAAGATGGCGGCCCTAATGGCAGATCAGTGAGTTGACTTATTCACTGATTTTCATTGTTTTTTGATTGAAATCTGGTTAAAACTACAGCTAGTTATAGAAAAATACTTAGATAACTAAACAATAAATGATGATTAAAACAAAAATTGAAGTAAACTTACATTCATTTGAGATGTGCATG
>NC_133201.1:35182662-35202662 GCF_958299795.1 Porites lutea
CATATCAAAACCAGGAGTCAATCAGAGAGCTGTTTACAATGGCCACCAGCGCGTTCACGCCCTTAAATTTCAATCCTTGGCCCTACCAAATGGATTGATTGGCGATCTGTTTGGACCAGTAGGTAAGGGTATATTCATCCATTTTTATAGTGGGATAGTACCGTAGCTGTTTTTACTTGGAGAGACATTTTTTATCACTTATGTGAACTTAAAAGTTAGATTGATTTCTTTTCTCATAATGTTAATCTGACGTTTCTTGATGACTCCCTCCTGGTCTCTCAAATCAGAGGTATTTTCAGTAGCTTCCACTCCCAATTGTTATTAGAGGAAATGGTTGTCCTGTCACCACAGACAAATAAATTATAAATTCTGACTTATAGCCCATAAGTACCTGAACTGTAAGAATAATAGCCAGCCAATCCTATGTTGTTTTTGGCCTACTCAATTACTAAGCTAATCAATGGTCTATATAGGTAACAGTTTGTTAGCCAGCCAATGTGTGACTGATTGTGGTTCAAAAATTAATTTTTTTGGCTCTTGTTCAGAGGGACGAATGCATGATGGAGAATGCTGGACACATCTGGCCTCTATGTTGACCTGGCACAGGAGATGTGTATCTCCGGGGATCCGGAATATCCTCTACGTACCCATCTTCACTGCCCCTTCAGAAATGGGGTGTTAACAAGACAAATGGAAGAGTTTAATGCATCTATGAGTTCTGTACGTACAAGTGTGGAATGGTTGTTTGGAGACCTTATAAATTTTTTCAAGTTTCTCGATTACAAAAAAAATCTCAAAATTGGCCTTAGCCACGTAGGAAATGCTTTAACATGTTTCTACCGCAATACGACTGCTGACTACTTTGGCCTTGACCCACCATCACTAGTCGATTACTGTAGCTAAAATACTGTAAAAAAAAACCTGTCAATGCCTAAGTTTACATAAAATCTTGCATAAAATCCTGATTGAACAGTTGCTGTGTGTTATTTGCAGGGAATGTAACAACAAGCAGATCTAAACAAAGGGGTGGCAAATAATACTCTGAGTTCAACATTTTGTAAAAATGTAAATCTTAAACATTTAAACATCTAGAAATAGAAATTTAACATCTACTTGTTAAGCATTTTACTCATGACGCCCATGACCTGCTGCATCATGCGCATTTGTTGCTGCTGGAACTGTTGCTGTTGTTGCTGAAACTGCTGCTGTTGCTGTTGATTTTGCAGTTGTTGCTGGTGCATTACCTTCAGAATATCAGCCTATTGTTGTTGCACTTTAAGTTGTTGTTCCTGTCTTCCCTTTTTCAGCTCAAGTTCCTTTTCTCTAATTTCTGCACTCTGCTGTGCTCTTTCCTTTAGAAACTCCATGGCATCTCCAGTTTTTCTTCTTGTTCGTTTTGGTTTGTCCACACCCTCTTCGGCTTCCTCTGGCGCCCTTTTTTTGGTTTGGGAAAGCCTTTCAATAGCTTTTATTCTTACATCTTCTGCTTTAGCTTTGTCAGCTTTATCCTTAATACATGTATCTGTAGGAGTACTCTCTACAAGTGCAATAATTTGCGGTATTAGCTCATCTGGGGATATTCCTAATGCTCTTTCTTCAGCTCTTTTTTTTCTTGTACTTGTTTACCAAGAAATTGATGTGGCCCCGGATGGCTCTGTCGTCAACATTAAATTGCGGAGAAGCACATTTGTTTAGAACATCTACAATTTTCTTCCAAGTTTCACTGCGCTGGGGAGACCCCTTCTTGTATATGTAGGGATTTTCAAACACTACTTCTCTGCACAGTATAATATTGTGCTGTTCAGTCCAATACATAACATTGCTGTGTGAAAACAAAAACAAAGAAAATATTAATAAAATTCACTCCAAAAAAACCCTTTCTTTTGAATTGAAACTAAATGCTGTTGTTAATCTCACACCTAATTTTATGCTTGTTTCAAAAAGTGAGATTTTTCTTTAATGACGTTTAAAGCTCACACATTTTTAAAAGCGGCCTTGCTGAGGAAGAGAGACCTCACCCATAACTTACACTTTCAGGAATAACAGCAGCGGAATAATGCATTCAAAGCCTAACGTTGATAATTTGAAACATTCACACTATCAAAACTTCAATGAGATAGGCAACATCATCTAACTTCAAATACAATCTCTTTTTAGTTCTAATTTTTCTTGGTTTGTTTTCACTTCAGAGTATTATCTAAAACATGGCTCATTAGTAACAATTTCAAAGAAATAAAAAAATGGAAATAACACAATAGCAGAAATGTCAAAGTCTTAGCTTTTGAAATGCTACGCTTTATGACAGTAGTCAAGGTAATGAACTAATTAAACTTATGTTTCCTGTTATAGTGGGCGATTTTTGAAAGTTAGCTTTAATAAGCTTTCCTTAGTTGAGTTTTAATCACACTCAATATCAGGAAATGCAATTTCAGATCATCATGAATTATCAAGCCTGGATCTAGTAGAGACTCAACTGATAAACAGAATAGTCTTAGCTAAATTATTTATGAAGCTAAAATCGATCATCCGTTGATGGAACAACCGATAAAGTTTTATTCTGATATTTCACATCGGAGCGCGTTGGCTTAATCAAAAACAGAACACAGACGAAGTAGAATGATAAGACGCCTGACAACTAAATTGTATCAGGCATGAGAATAGCCGCATAAATGTAGTGATAATTTCCCTCAACTGTGAAGGAAAATGAGATTTTGGGAAACATTTCAAGGATAATTATATCACTTACTTTGAAGATCCGCTCAACGCCATTGACTTCACCATGTGCTTGCTCACCTGGAGGGAACAAAACGTTTTAAACTATTCAACTTTGGTCCTTTTCGTTTCAAAAATGATGCCTAACCTTTGAAGAGGCAATAAATTTTAAATTCCAATTGACAGTATAGTTGCGATAGACTGGTAATTATAGTGATTTGCTTTAAGTAACAAGGCTAAATACTCACGCTTTCCAGACGACGCCAAATCTCTCCAGGCCGCGATCTCGAGAGCGGGAGAAAACGCCACGGGCATGCGCTCTTTATCCGAAATTGGAAAAGTCACTTCCGGTAGCGTCTCCGACTTACAGCGTCCTGGGTTCTTAAAGTCCCTAATAACTACCACCAACTACATGTAACTACTAACGTCAACTACTAGTAATTAGCGATAAATACTAGTAACTACCGACAACTACTAATATATAGATTTAGCCAGGGCTAAAAGCGAAGCTCCCGTTAATAAATTCATAATTTAAATCAAACAATATCAAAACTTGTAATCTACAGATCAGGGCACATTCATTTGACTTTTGAGGCAAAGGCTGAGTGATTTTAGAGAAAAATTATTTGACAGTCCAACAGTGAAACAAATTTTACATCGAGTTATTAAATAGTCTTATTTGTACACCCAAAAATAGCAATCATGTTCGATCACAGTAGGTTAGGCCTGGAAAACAAATAGACCTATTCGTGTATTGTATTTGCAATAGCTGTAGCATCATAATGTGGCATTCACCAGTCTCTCCAACATTGCTCCGTTAGAGAGACTATGGATAATTGGACAACCCCGAAATATAATTTTAAGAAACACATGCGCCACGATAGTCCTTGGTGGCAGCCAATTTACACGTTGCATTCCTCTGTCTAAAAGAGAGGCCAAAATAAAAATCAGGCCGGATTTTTTGTGTTCGACAAGTTTAGTTTACCAGTAAATCTTGGCGACGAATCTGGTGGCGTGTAAACCAGTCTTTTAAACATACTTTTTCTCATCACGTCCCAGGTAAACTGTACACAGACCTCGGACAGAATTTGTTCTTTTTTCCCCTATTTAAACCTATAATTCTGCAGTTTTTCACTATTTTGCAAGAGAATTTGCACTCATTCAATATCCACGACGATCAAAGCACGCCCTTCCTTTGCACAAAAAATTATAGCATTGAATTATAAAACGTTTTCTGTTAGAAAAATCTGGTCCTATGTGATATGCGGGGTAATAATTGTGGGCTTTTAATGGAAACGATAAAAAAAAATTCCCAAAATCACTTTTCGGCCAGCCAGCCGGGTTCTCACTTTTGACACGCAACAAATTTGCAGTGCGATTAATAGAGTTACCATTTACGCTTCAACATGATAGAGAATTTGTTATGTTTAGGTTTTATTTCCCTTTATTTATAAAACTGTTTATGGTTTTGTTATGTGTAATCTTTAAAAGCGAGTGATATTTACGCGCGGCGTTTTGAGTATTCCTACATGCGATGTTTATGTTCGACTGGAAACAACCGGTGCAGCGATGAAAATTGCGAGAGGGACTACTAACAATCAATAAAATAAGTTTAATTCGGTGAACATGTACAGAGACAAAAATTTTCATTCACGAAGAGAAGTATTGAGAGTAAAGTGTCTCAGAAAATCATGAGTCAGGCAAGCATAAGCTTATTTATGTTTTAAGCCGGCTTCCCGGTGTTCGCTCTTTTTCAAGTTGAACTCGAGGCAAGAAAATCGCTCAGAGCTTTCTATGGGGCTTTTTTGCGGACAAAATTTCGAACGTGAATACATCAATGTTTTGTTAAATTCATCATTGTTATGCGTAATAATACAAATTGGAAAATAACATAAATCAATTTCGACCGGGTTCATCAAGTTCGAATGCTATACATCGATGTTGTTTAGCATAAATCGCTTTTCCGAATCATTCGAGCGTGACCGTATACAACTAAAAGATGTTCAATAAAACTAAAAGATGAGGAAGCGGAAATAGAAATGACCGGAAACAGGAAGTGTAAAGTCCGGTCCAAATGACGTTAGTTTTCCCGCGCTTTTGCCAATGTTTGTTCTCTCTAACCAACATGGCGGACCGGGAGAGTAGCTCAGAAAACAACACGAGATCTAGATCTGTCCAAGATTTTTTTCACACCGTCTTACATGCCGTAACTAATTTACAGACGCAATCGGGAAACCCAAATAGGGCGGAGAACAGTAGCAGTGCGGAATTTTCCTCCGCTGAGGAAGAAATTAATGCAAGGTTTCAGATACCGAGGCATCGCCGGGGAATTCCTAATCGCAGTGCTACTTCAACGTGGGTTGTAGCCTCGACGGCCTACAATCCGAGACAGAACTACAGCCCAGTACAGTATTCTTAGAGCTAAAGTGACAAGAGTTCTTTCGTTTTCTCGCAAACGGCGACTAAAAAATTCAGCAGAGTCGTACGACGCAGTGTTCCTTTGCCCTTCTGCACTTTCCAGTAGCCTACCGAAAGACGTAAAAAATCCTTCGATGTTGGGCAACCAAATACGTGCACCCTGCATAATGCTTTTCAAACGTGTGTGGTTCACCTAATCATCTGTCTTTATTTCCGCCATATTGGAAGTGTTAGTTCCCGGGGCCTCTTCTTTTATGTGACTTCCGGTCATTTCTATTTCCGCTTCCTCATCTTTTAGTTTTATTGGAACATCTTTTAGTTACGTAATGTCACGCACGTATGAGCTTCGTTTAACGGACGTCCGGTCATTTCTATTTCAGCTTCCTCATCTTTTAGTTTTATTGAACATCTTTTAGTTGTATACGGTCACGCTCGAATGATTCGGAAAAGCGATTTATGCTAAACAACATCGATGCATAGCATTCGAACTTGATGAACCCGGTCGAAATTGATTTATGTTATTTTCCAATTTGTATTATTACGTATAACAATAATGAATTTAACAAAACACTGATGTATTCACGTTCGAAATTTTGTCCGCAAAAAAGCCCCATAGCTTTCTGTCTAAAGCCAAAATCATAACTAAATAATCTTCGGAACCTTTTCTTTGAATTTGCGGGTCAAAAAATGCCTAAAGGCTTTTTAAACCTGATACTATTGTAGGTTAGATCATTGCTCGTGTTTTAACTTAAGCCGCATAAACCATACGCTCGACTTCAGGAAACCGAAAAAAAAAACATCAAAAACAATAATGGCTCAAGCTTACCAGTCGAGATGCTACTTCTGAAAGGCATCAAGTGTTCCAGAATAGCTTGAGACTTTTCAACCTTCTTACGCCTCAAGCAAGGGCAAGTGAGTAAGCTCATTTTTGAAAACGATGCCATCCGAAATCGGATTTCCAATGACTTTGACAAGCGGTGCATTTGTCAACAAAAAGCGCAATAAACAAACCAGCCACGAATTACAGAACAATCTTGATAGCAGCTGTATTTCATTTTGTACACCAAGTAGAAAAAGACAGTTTAAAACATCACCTGACACAAAACTCTCTCAGCTCCAGCTATCAGTAAGCAAGTTTCCAGACGCTGCAAAAATTTTCCGCATAAACTCACCTGTCAAATTTTGACCAATCAGGACAAAAAAAATTGGACGTAGAGCGTGATCAACGCGTGACAGTGAGAAAAGTCAAAAGCGATTGCCTTCCCTGCACGTAAATGTAAAAGCCGGTTGAATTTTCGTGTCCGACATCAGTTCGAAATCAACATTTTAAAAGTGCGGCTCATGAAACAAGACTTATTTCATATGCATTTTAAAAAAATTGAACTTGAGCCTGCGATCATTTGAAAAGTAGCAAGTTGTCAGCGAATACCTTCAAAATATTACTCGAACTCAGAGGGTCGATACCTGAGCCTGCGATACGGTCAGGCGATACTGGTCAGCAGAAACACTGTTTTGACAGCTGTCAATTAATCAAAACATGGATGTACAATATCAGGTTGCAGGCTCCCAAACTAGCTAGAAAGTGTGAGATTAAACATTGGTATGCCTGTGGTGCGGTCGGGAAGGTCGGGTGGTCGGTGTACGGTCACGTGATTGCTGAATTTTCTAGGATGGATATATTTTCTATAAAGCTATGGGGCTTCGAATTGAGCCCCTGATCAAATAAAATATCAGCGCAAAACTTTAAACACTACGTGACCTCAATAGATAGAAAAATGAGCCCGCGATCCACTCAGGTGATGATGGCCAGCGTATACTCTAGTTTGACAGCTGTCAATTAACCTTTATTAGAATGGCGAATATTCGAATTAACAGACTACGAGTGTGAGTAGGACATTTCCGTCCGGCATGTAGTGGAAAATGCCAGATCGTGTACCTGACCGAACCTGAGCCCTCGTTATTAGTTTTCTGATAGCGGTCTGCACATGTCCCATTTTGACAGCTGTCAATTGACCTTTATTTGGCCTGCCAATGTAACTTTAAACGACTGTTAGCCAACTGACAGCCTTGCCCGGCGTAGTTTCGTTTTTATGTTGAATTGGTAAGTGTGACATATTATATCAGCTTATATATAGAGGCAAAACGACTGGTCTTTTATCTGAGCCCGCGAGACGGTCATGTGATAATTGTCAGCGGATGTCTGATTTTGACAGCTGTCAATCTAATCGTACTCATACGGATGGCTTACATAACTAAGAGGCTAGTCAAGTTGTGCAAGATCTATTGTGACATTTGACATCGGCTTAAAACGGGTAGAGTATTTAAGGTTCAAAATTCGACTTACCAAAAGGTAAAAACTAAGAAACAAATAAATACGAAAAAAAAATCGAACGATACGTCTTTCTGTGGCTTGCTGTTTTATGTTTTTGTATCCCTCTCGCGATGACAACGCTCGAACGTAATCGCCGGTGTGAAGCTTCCACTAATGTACAGCCAGTCTTACCCCTAAACAGATCGATCCGAGAAGGAAGATAGCAGCGCAAAAATATATTTCCTTGGACCAGTAAAAAAAGGAAAAGATTTGTAAACACCAAATATTAAAGTTTCCCTTCCCATACCGCTTGTGTCCACTTACTAACTTGTTTGGCGCCCGCTTTCCCGGCCTCATTCTCTGCGCTGGAATTTATAAATGAAACTGAAGACGCCGCTCGTTTTTTCTCGCTCCAAAAGCCTCCAAAAATGTCCAAAAATAGTTACCGACCTCTTCACTGGCAAGTTCCGGTCTTTTTCCGTGCGTTTCCGGCGGAAAGAATGTCCAAAGTTAATTAAATCATGGAAAATGCTTGTGAACGTGGCTCCAGATTAAGAAGCGTGTCAGAAAAGTGTTGGGTTTCCACTAATTATTATTCTGGAAAAGAGGCTAATTTACATGGCTATTCTTAGCCTGTTCCAGGCTCCGAGATGGTGGTGGAAAGTCGTTCAGTAACAAGAATTGTAAAAAACGCGCGGGGGCTGGGGAGAAACAGGGCGGCGGAGCCTGTACGCATTTTTTTAACGGCCTGTTCCGGTTTATCAGCTCCTGATATACCCTCTGATTGGTCAATTGTGACAGTTAACATCATCACCTAGTGGCGTGGTCATCAGTTTGTCATCACCAAGATGGCTAACGCGAATCGCGCGTGTGATCTTCATGAATCCGCGTTGTCTTGTGCTTTAGACGAGTGTCTGTGACTTGGCTAAAGATGTTTTCGGTATTATGCCCACCGGTTTCGGCAAAAGTTTAATCTTTCAGCTATTCCCACGCTTGGCTAAAGCTGCTCTAACCCTAGAAAACTCTACGATAATAGTCGTTTCGCCGCTGATATCTATAATGCGAGACCAAGTGGAACAACTGAAAAAGCTTGGATTTTCGGCCGCAGCTATTTGGCATCAATGAAGAGGGAGAGGAGGACGAGAAGAAAGCGAGAGAAGGAAAGTGCGAGATTGTTTTCGGTAATCCGGAGTCCCGATTGGTCACAAAGTGGCAATAACAAAACAGTCCAAAGACTGTTGAGCTTATTCCGCTATTACCAAGGGAGAAACTACGCGCTCCAGTCAAAAGACTCACACCATTTTAAGAGAAACACTACTAAGCTGGAGTCTACTAAGTCACAATGCAATTCTCCTTAGTTGATGTAGCTTAAGTTTAAGCTGCACCTCATTCTTATAATTCTGGATCTGTAAATCACTATCCGTGATAATTTAACATTCTGCAAAGAAAACTAACGAGCTGGGCCCAGCGTGATACAACATTGCAGAAAAATATTACATTAATTCACGGACTAAAGAAAATCACTTAGTTAGTCAGACCCAGAAGGCACTTTGGAGAAAATTAAAACCCTTATTCAGCCGCAATAAAAAGCTTTACGCTTCAAATTAGAGGTCAAAGAAAATGCTCTCTCATCAGAAGGCAAATCCTGCCGACCAGAAACAAACGCCACAGTAAATCGATATGAGCGTCATGACCTCTCAGTGTGCAGTGACAATGTAGAACCTTCCAGAGCATAACCTACCAAACAGAGGAAAAAACCTCCCGCTTCCTTTTATTGCTATAAACTAGAGCCAAAAAAAACGGATGCTCTCACAGGATAACGAATTCGAAGACATAAATTTCCACACATCGCACAAGGAGTTCGCGTCGTGTGCAATGCTCACGCGAGAAACTTGAGAATGATTGTAGCTAACTGAAGTGTTAACAGTTTTGACAGCCGAATCCAGACGTGACAAAAATAGGCGGAAGAGGGTCCTTAAAGAAATGCTAACAGGCTCTCTCTCCCATTTTTCCCGCCGCCACCGCACCCTTTCCCAAGTCGTGCGCGTCTTATTTTCGCTTTGCTCGTTTTAATACGTTCCTACGATACTATCTGAGAGCCTGGCACAGGCTAGGCTATTCTAGGCTGGTTTAGCTTTGTTTGGGTCATGCAAAAAATTTTGCAAAAGGAAAGTCCAAGAAGGTGTTGTTTTCCGAGTGAAAATGCCTGCAAACAAAAGAACAATTTACCGCCCTGTCCGCAGAGGATTGTCACCGTAGCAACAAACCTTGAAAACTACTAAGGAGGTTCATTTCTTTGCCCAGGCCACCTAAATCTCGTGGACGAAGTTCTCTTATTTACAAACCACGCACTCTAGAAACCCCCTACTACGAGAAAGGTATGTTTCTTTTGCACTCAAACAGCAGTCAAAATGTACAGAAACAGATCATACATGCTTAGTTTTGTTTTAGAAAATATTCATATTTTGTATTACACTTTGCCCTATACATTTGTAGACAAAACCTACTACTTCAGTCCTTTGTACTAACGCAGGAAAAAAAAAATAACTTGGAGGGATGGTACCTCACAGACCTACCCTTCGCAAAACTAATGACTATAATCACTAACTAATCAAATCAATATAATTATAGCGCGAAAATGCAGCATTAAAAGAAAGGTGCAGCAAGCTAAAAGTTATTGTATTCACGTACTCTTGATTTCCACACATTCAAAACAAAGACGACTAGTTTCAACCTTTATTAGAACTAATTTTTTATTAATTTTCAGAGCCAACTTTTGATGGGCACTTCAAAACCTTCCACAAGTGTCTCACCAAGCATTACAAGGATGAAGGGCAGCGGCTATACAACCCCGTAGATATGGAAAAAGTTTGCAAATAAGTGTACCCTGAATTGTTCGACCGTCTCTTGTTACTACTCAAGAATGATGACAAACAACAGCTTTCCAAGAAGACATGAAATACAGAGACTGCAATTTGTGGCACTGCATCCTCAGCTGTCTTACTTTAGAAACGAAGTGTGTATAATAATATTAATAATAATAACTAGGTATACCTATCGATAGAGTGCCAACGAGCAAATCATGCGTATTTTGCATAGGAATGGATTCCTTTTTTCCAACAATTGACAGTTTCTTGGTCCCTTCCTGTTGAAAGGATTATTTTCTTGAAACTAAGGTGCTATGCAAGTGTAAAGGTTCGGAGAAGAGTCAGTTCTCAGACTCCTGTGGCTTTACCAACCTGCTATATAAAAGTTTGAAGTGTCATGAGGCATGTTTTTTTGAAAGAATGAAAGAGCTTGCAGAGGAAGCCATCGGTAATATTTAGGGGGAAATGTAAAAAATGATCGTTTCTCTTACCACTACAAAATTAGTGTCGGTTCGGTTTCACTTTGTAGGTAAAAATATTTGTGCAGTTTAATCATTTAAACCTCCTCTGAAATTTCCCGAGGCTTTTTGTTTCGCTATTGAATTTTAGAATGATTCGCTGCGCTGCTTGAAATGTTTTCAAGGACATGCGATGTACGACATGTACGGCACGTCGGTATTTTGTTTTCACTAATTATTATAAACTCGTCCAGGTTTCGAAAAAAAAGCGTTGTTTTCTTTTCCTTTGTCGTTCGCTTTAGGCTTGTAATTCTTTTTTATTCTTACTTTTCCATTTGCTGGTTAGATTTTCCCCCAACATCAGATTTTCCAATAGAAGCGACTATATATTCTTCGTATCAAGCTTTCCTTATCTTTTCGTGTAATCTGATCCTTTTTAGTGGTTGAGAATTGCTTGTTTCACATGGAAAATTTTTCTTTGCTTAAACTGTTGTTCTACAAGCTTCTCTTCGTTAAAACCTTACATTAATGGCCCCCCAAATTAATACAATGCATCAAGTTTTCATTTACCTTGACTGCCGGGGCCAGATTTAGGTGAATAAACAATAAAAGCGTACCACATTCAAGTTCAGTCTTCGCGTGCCGCTGAGGAAAGAACACATGTGTGCCAAGAATAGTTTACCGCCTTTTGATTGGTTGAAACTGTGACACCACTTGGTCTCAGGGGCATCTACATTACATGAGGTTACACTTTTTGAAGCTCGATCGAGAATTTTTCTGCCTACAGCCCAGTCTTGCGAGGCTCTATTCTGCTGCCGCCTCGCCATCCGAGCGTCTTCGCTCGGATGGCTCGTTGGCAATAATAATAAAATAATTTTGATAATAATAAGGATAATAATAATTATAAAAGTTATTTATAATTATCATAGCGGAGCTCAACGCGCGCGAGCGGGGCCCCATAACTAAGTAAATCTACTCATCCCAGAAAATTTGGTAATGACGTGACTGTACACCGCCCGCCCGCACCACGGGAAAACCAATGTTCAGTCTCACACTTTCCAGCTAGTTTGGGACCACGGGAAAACTGATATTGCGCACATATTGCACACCAATGTTGTGATCAATTCACGACAGAGCGCAAAAACCGCCAGACATGAGCACTAGAGCTCTCGCCCCTGTTCCTTGTATTCCCGCCATTCGATTTTCAAAATGGCAGACGACAAATCAGAATCTAACACGTCATTGCCGAGGCTGTGAAGCCGCTGTACTCGCTCTAAGAATTTGGCAACCATGATAAACAGAACCTGTCATCGTTCAACTACGTCTCAGAGCAGTTAGCGAAAGGATCGGACTTATCGGGTTTGCTTGAAGGGACAATGTTTGTAATAAGCTTCGGAGACTATTTTGAAGGTTGATGTTTCGAAGAAGGACAGCATTTTTGCGTTTCTTAAGGTGGTCGCTCACTCTTTAAGCTCAGGAAAGAGATATGTTGGAGGTAAATAGTCTACGTGAAACATATCAAATATGACTTTTTATTTTTTTCCTATGAAAATTTTTAAGAGCTTTTTAAAGTTGAACTTTCACTTTTACAACTTGAGAACACCAAGGAAGGCGTCTTCGAGTCGAAGTTTGAAGTGCTGTAAGTTTAATTACTCCTTTAAATCGCTTTAGATTTAAAGGAACTCGTGCTAATTTGTATTTTCACTCCTTGAGGTGATAGTATGGAGGGTTGTTAGTTCGTAAGATTGTTATAGAGGGAAAATGTATGTTTCTGATCGCTTGTGTTTTATTTAATGAAGGGTTTTACTTTGACCTTCGACATCTGTGTTCTTGTTATTGCTCATTGCCCAGCACTCGCTCACGTACGTTTTCCCGCCTAAACCGCGGCTACAGGGCGGCAGGTAAGGACTGTCAATTTTCCCAATGTTGCCGACAACAACACCGGCGTTTTTTGTCCTTTTAAACAACCGTGATTGAGATGTTGTGTCAAAGCGCCGCGAGAGCTGAGAAACAAAAACAGTCAACACTCGGCACCTGCTGCCAGTGACTGTTGGGGAAATGTCTCTGTTTTGGTTGGCACGACAGCACAGGCCTGTGGTTTTTTCAGAGATACAACTCTTTGTAAAAACATTTTGACGAGTCTAACAACGTTAACAAAGTAAGCTGCTGTTTTCCTTCCCGCGGTCCTGAAAATGCCTGCAAGGGTGCTCTTGTTCTATGCCCTCAGCGCCTTTTTTTCGGCTTTTGACGAGACCAAAATAGTTCATCACACTGGAACAATGATATGCGAGGGTCACTTACAATTAGCTGACAAAGATGTCAGAATTTGTCAAATGGACGAATACATTTCACCAACAAAGGTGGGTGTGAGGATAAAATATTATTTCACTTTTAAAACACAGTCTGTATGGTTTTGGTATTTTTCTACCTGTCACAAACTCTATACCCTATTTTTTATTACCGCCCTAGAACGGACACAAGGAAAGAAGCACTTTCTAACAGTTTCGCAGAATTAGTTAACCAGATAGAAACCCTCAGGGATCAAAAGCAAACACAAGAAATGAAGCAGAGAGAAATTGAAAACCATAATAAAAAACCTCCAAAAGAAACTTGAAGGTGGGTGCATGTAATATGACTGGATATTACCTTTTTAGCTCCCCCCCCTCCCCCACATCCACATAGAAGTCCACTTAGTTAACTTAAGCATGACTGGACACTAAAGGCTTTTTACAGCTCAAATGAGTTTTTAAAGGTGTGAACAAGAAATATGGCAGTTCATAATTAACATTCTTGATATAACACTACCCATATATGTTTCTTGGGTAGAAAACATCCTCTTATGCCCTAGATTATTTTCCCCCTAAATTTTATTATCCTCTAGTACTAAAAGGTATTATTAGTTGGTTTGTCACTTACAATATGTGATGCTGTAACGGGGGGAGTGCAACCAGCAATCAACTCACATTCTTAAACTTTAACCAGTGCAAATTGATAAATAAAAATAATAGATTGCTTCAGGTTCCAAATAGCTTCATTGACTGGCAAATTAAATTTTGAAAAGTGTAATAATATGTTACTGATCTGTGCCCAGGAAAAACAATTGACACTAAGAAATTTCTCACTCTCTAAAATACAATGTAGTAGGTGTCACGTGGTTCCTTTTAATGTAATAACTATACAATTAACGTCACTGCAAACTGCATCCAGCCATCAGCTGACTATAATAACTTTAAACAGATATCTTGGTCAGTATTACAGCTGTGTAGCCTAGCAACCAAGGTTGCTAATATCGCTATTATTTCAACAGAAGTTTTACAGCATAACAAAATCTTGCTGGAAAAACAAAGTCAGCAGCATGAATTAAATAAGGATTTGAGGGAAGAGAACATCATGCTTTCTAAGAAAGTACAAGGTAGACCCTGTATAAAGGCAACAAGTTTTACCTTCCTTTGTGCACTTACGCATCCTTGCAATCTGCTTAACCAAGATATCACTTTGACAGGAGAACAACCCATCACAAGCACACAGTTCTGTTAACTTTGACTGTGTCCTGATTCATATCACATTCATTTTGTTTCATACAAAGAAGGTATTTTTATTTATCACAACTTTGAGGGACCAACTATAAATAAATTAATTTAGAGTGTAAATTGTGGGCATTTTCACCCCTGACTACAAAACCATAACAACTTTTACTCATTAACAGTTCTCTCTGCTAAAGGAGACACAACATTCAGCACCCTTGTTCACCAATTTCACAAGTCTTTGGTTACACGTTATGCAAAGGGGGGAAGAACTTGTATGATCCAGAGGAAATGGAGAAATTCTGTGACGTTCATGCTCCAGGCCTGTTTGAAGACACCTTCCTAGCTATCTTGAAAGATGACAAACAACCTCCCTCCATTAAGAGGTGCAATCTCCAGCGGATAAGAGTAGTTTCTCTTCTGCATAACCTCAGCTTTTTCAGAAATCAGGTATGGTCCCCATTTCCTACGAACAAAAATAATGTTTAAACTACTTACATGCACCATAATAGAATTAAACCACATTGAAGGATAAGGAAAAAGACGCCAACTTATATGTACAACACACTATTTTTTCCCTTCTTTCTTCCAAGAGAAATAATCTTTTAAAAAAAGAAAAATAAGAAATCTGTCTCTGGTGATAACAGAATACAAATAAAACTTTGAAAGTATTTGAAAGTAGGCTTCTAACGTGTGAACAACCATCCACACACTCAGAGATTATTTGTCATGGGAAAAAATTATAGGATCTTGAAAAAATTAATCATATTTATCTAATGATGTTTCATTGGCAGAAAAACTGTCCAATGCAAAAAGCGAATGGTCTTCAACTTAAATTAAGTGGAGCAAGTTACTCCTCACTGATGTCTGTAATGGTCCTTGGATACAGTTGCCATCCTCACTCTATAAACAATTATGAGAAAGCTTTGGCCACAACAAACAAAGAAGAAGTGAGAAAAAAAGTGAAAATTGCAATGAAGGTATAATAAGAAAGACCTTACAAGGTCAATAATAGATTAATAAGAAAATATCCTTACTTTTACATTTTCGGTCCAAAGTAATGAATATAAAAATACACTTCACTTGTGCCTTGTCTTGAATGGCTCATAAAGCCTTATCGTGACTGGACAGCAGGGGCGTTTTGTGTGCCTCTCCCTCAACCAGTCCAGCATTCAATTGCAAAAAGATACCTACAACTGAAAACAAAAAGTTGTTGGGATATTAAGAGGCAACTACCACCCCTGGTAACTTGAGAATGGGATTTATTTTGAGGAAGGGAAACACTAAGTTAATTATCAGAGACACACTTATCGTATCATGACCAAAAAAACAATCTCAGACATAAGATTTCCAGCTACATTTTTCTCTCTAAATAGTTAAGAAGGCATTGGTAAGCAGTCTTTTTTGAACAATGTCAAAGACCATAAATCATACATATACAATGTAATATTTGCAACTGCAACAAAAGATCTTGGTCAGAAACTTTTTTCAAAGGAAGAAAAATTCATCCTACTCACTGAAGATGACATCCACTTCATACATGCACCAAGGAAGTCAACGAGCTCAGTGACAAGTACATCATGGCACATGTGCACAGTTTTAGCAGACATCCATTGTAACATCCACGCTGTGCCTCAAAATGATGACATTAAATTAAACCACCGGTCAGCAAGAGTGGTGATGCCAGATGGAGCAATCAGAGAGTGCCGGAGAGGAATTGATAGTGACCACCTGTTGGGATATTTTCGGGTTGAACTGCCCAAATATTCTTCCTCCAGCTTCCTGTCTTCATTACCTGTTGAATATACACAATGTCAATTTTTCAAATATCCAGAACAGCTTTCAGAATCTCAGGTACACTCAATAAAGCCTTCTAAACTCCTATTTCAAATCTTCACAGTACACACTCAGCTAATGCCTCCAATAAATTTTAATACAGTCAAACCTGTATATAACAGCTCTGTATATAGCGGTCACCCTGTATATTACCGTCACAAGACAACTTCCTAAAATTTTCAGTTGTCTTTTCTGCAAGATGATGCATGACCCCGTATATAACGGTCACCGGAGAACTTCTCAAAATTTTCAATTGCGTTTTATAAAATAACTGAGATAGTACGCGTGATCTGATTGGTCAAAAACCTATGGTTTATTATACCGGTAAACCCATAGAAGAAGGCATCCGGACCACGAGCCATAAAACCGGCTACTGATCTGCAAACAACGATTTTAGAATGGCTAAAAAACAGAACAAGTTGCTTACCCAGCCCTTCTTAATATCAAAAGCGTTGGTTTCCACATTTTATTACTGCCATAGCTTTAGAAGTAATAAAGTACAAAGCTGGAAAGCAGTTTACATTTCACGACGATGCCAAATCGCAAAGAAAGACAACAACTGTGTGAATTTCTGGTGTAGAAAGTCTCACGGAAAACTTAGCCATATGCTAACCAGCAGCAAAACGGATAGTTTTAACATTCTTGATTTATTTTATGTCAAAATTAATTTCCTTAATGAAAGAAATTGTTCCAAAAAGAGATCTCTGCCGGATCAAGATATGGTACAAAATCGGCCGCTGTAGGTTATAAACAAACTGCCAACGATAATGAAAGATGTCAGAGTTTCGGGCTGGTTTTTTCCAACATTTGCACAAACTATTCGGTGATATCGATGCCCTAACCTACCTCAAACCACCTGACTTTACAAATCGACAAATATTAACTCCAATATGTGGCTACGGCAAAGAAATTTTTCTCCACCATTGACATATTTCCATCGGTCGCTGTACGTGCATATAAAGTTACATGCGACAACTTCGCAAATGCATCCACGTCGTTACCGCAGCATTTCTTAATCATAATAAAGTCCAGAAAACAGATCTTAAACCACTGCGGCTTGTAAAATGTGAATGAAGTCCTCCATTACAATAGCTGCCAGTTCCGTCTGTAAGCACGAAATTCTTACGGATCGACTCAACAAACAGCTACGTACAGTCTGATGTTCAATTAATTTCTTCTTCTGTAGTAAACAAACCATGAGCGTATTCTTTCATTGTACGTTCGCATGAATAAATGTTGACTTTTCCTGTAAAACAGCTTTCATAAGTTATCATGTAATGAGTGCAAAAACTCGTGTTTTGAAGAGCTGCTGTTTGTTGTTTGACTGAACTGAGTTTTGAGAAAGTTCAGCGCTATTAAATCGTGAGTCATGATTGGCTTATGATGACTTTAGAGAGAAGACATGACTTGATCACCGTACTAAAACCATATTTTTTACCTAAAGACTCCATTCTACTAAAAGTTATTTTATTGCGTTCGACGAAGGAAGAACGCTTCCTAATCTTCTGGGTTGCCTGTTATCGCGTAGGTTCCCTGTGCACGCAAGCGAAAGCTGACCCGTGTTTTTTCGTTCCATGGTTCACCTTTTCGGCGCCATTTTGAATGACGTCACAATTTCGTCAATTGTTTGTTCAAAGCAAAAATGCGAAAGGAAGAAGCCTCCAGTGGGATTTCTTCAGAACCACTCACTGACACAGAGCAATTTGCCGAGTTGATCGTGGAAATAATGGACAACAGGCCAAATGTAGAAGAAGACGAAGACAGCAAGATGGTGAGTGATCTTTAAGGGGTTTAGGATTCTAGTCTTTGACTGTGAATTGCATGATTGAAATAAGTCTTGATCCCATCCACTTTTGTGTTGAGTTTTAATCTTGTTGGATATGTATTTTCTCGCGTTTGGGAATTCACGTGGTGTTTGCAGTTTAGTATTTGGGTGTTACAGCACAGCATGCTTCTGCATGCTGTTATTTGTGTCATCCTAAGGCATAGCTTACATAAGGCGTACATTACAGGACCAGGTTACTCAACGGCATCTCTCTTAGCAAATCGTACGTTTCGCTTTATTTTTCTATTGCAGATTTTGTTTGCTTCCACTTTTTGCTTTCTTCCTTTCTTGATATTCTCTAGTTTGTGCTTATTGAAGTCGTTTGCTTAGCGTGCTTTAGACATTTTCTCGATAGCCTTTTTCTTTCTATTAATTCACGTTTAATTTTTCCACATATCTCTTTTCAGTGTGCAGTTTTAATTTACTATCTTAAGTTCGTTATAGATTTATGATAGTGTTAGTTTCTCTGATATGAATTGTAAGTGACTTATTTGTAATTTAAGTTATTCAAATCACACTGTTAGTTTTATGCCGCCCGCTTTGCTGTAGTCGTTTTTTGCAATTACTATCTAATAAAAGAGATGCCCATTCCTGAGCTTATAGATTGAAAACCAATTAGCATTAGCAATGTGAAAACACATTAAAATTTAGTGCTGTAAAATGTGAACACAAATTAATAATTGATCCTATATGTTTATAGAAGAAAGAAAGGATCCAGGCCATGGCAGCTCGAGACAAAGCAATGAACACATGGTCAAAGGAAAAGGGAGTTAAAGATCAAGTGAATGATGACGAAGACTCAAGAAAAGATGAAGAGACATCTATGGCATCAAAAGTTAGAAGGAAAAGGAGAAGAACAAGGGAGGCTCTCCAATTTCTTCACGTCAGATCTGACAAAGAGGCAGAAGGTAGGAAAGAAGAAATATGTTTTAAAAAGGAGATGGCTGAAAAGGAAGCAGAAGCCAGGAGGGAGGACATTGCCCATAAACGAGAGATGGCTTCCCTTGAAGCAAAGCGCCACGATCTTGTACAGGAACAGTTACAAATGCAGCAAATGCAAACATTAATGCTTGCAATTGTATCTAAACTAAACCAAAATGTTAAGTAGCTTTGTTCATGCCGTTCACCTGTTGGATTTTCATTAATGGACATTGAAATAACAATTTAAGGACAATGAAATTTAATAATCCAAAAACTTTATTTTCAAACATGGGTTTGTTGTTTGTAAAGTGTCTTCACATTAAAATTGTGTTTACGTAATTGAAGCAGCGAGTCTCAATTCCCCCGACATCTGCCTCATCAAAGTTCTCTGGTACATTTACGGATACTTATATGACATTTCTATGCCAAGTATTGCAACAGCGAGGGGGGTTCTACCTCAAAAAGGTTAGAAGTTGTATTTCCATACAAACGTGTGAGGATGTTCCTGAAAAGAACACTTATAATGTATTGTTTACCTACTGCACTCATCCCAAGTTTGAGATTCTTTTTATAATCTATGAATTTAAAGCTTTCACCTATATCGCTAAAAAGCCATTCTACGGAAACCCTAGCTTCACTCATGGCTTTATTAAACGACCTCATCTGTGGGGTCAGTGGGTTGTCACGGTAGAGACCCATCAAATGTGGTCGGAGAGGATAGGCAGGATCTCCATAAATGCAAAGAATATCTCTAGTAGGTGTTACTGCCCTTCTTTGTAAGATGTTGAGAAGCCCTGATTCTTTAAGCATCCCGGCATCATGACGCCATCCTTCAACAGGTCCATATAAGTTAGCAACTAAACCACTGGGGATCACAACTGCCTGAAAGTTAACGGCTTGCACACGTTTGTGACCATTATACACCCGGCGCTGGTTATAACCAGGTCTTGAAATTTGACGTACAGTTCCGTCCACAAAACGTTCATTCCACAAAATTAGTCGGTGAGAATAGTTTTCATAAATCCAGTTGAGGACTGTATTACTAATCATGCAAAGATCCGGCACTGGACAGCCAAAACGGTGGATTAGATCATGGTAATGGCAAGGGTAGGCTGGTCGCTGTAACAG